>NW_007259651.1:1047629-1105986 GCF_000164805.1 Carlito syrichta
GGGGGGGGAAGAAACAAAATCTCAAGCAGTATATGGTATGTAAATAACATCAATAAGAGTACTTGATCTCAAACCAGGTGAAGTGGGGACCAAAGGAAGGCCCAAATTTTGCCTATATGATGACCACCTATGTACCTAACCCACATCTTAAAAATTAAAAAAAAAAAAAAATTAGATAACCTGGAAGTTAGATCTCAGAAAGATACTCCAATTCAACCAGACACATAAAGAATATGTCCAGAGTTATGTGTACACCAAATTAGAGGAAAGTGAATAAGAAAATTAGTCTCTTCTTAGTAACAGCATGAGAAGTTTTCTGGTTACAGGAAGCAATTCAGTCACATCAAGAAAAGTAAAAAGTACAGAATCAAGTTGTACTGGAGAAAAGATTTCCTTTCTAGACCTTCAAGATACATATTTTAGCATCAAACAATAACAGTAGAGTTAGAACCAGAGAAAAAGCTACAAAAAGATTGAAGGGTTATCATCCAGGCAAACATAGATAAATATCTTTTCTAAGGGTAGAAAGAAGGTAAACTGCCTTTCTACTCTTGAGTTAGGAAAATTAGATCACTCTCAGGAAAAAATGTGGCAAAATAAAAACCATTTGCAGTTTAGAGAATGATGGCTAGGGAACAGATTTTGGAATTGAAAATCAAAACCTTTGCAATTTTTCTAAAAGCAGATCAATATAAATTAAAAATAATAAGAATCCTTGTTTTTCCAACTCAGGAAACCAAATTTTTAAATCCTGCATCAGTGTATTTGTAACATCAAATCTCAATCCTTAAAAATATCCATAAACAGTTTTCTTCCAATTATAGTTAACCTAGTCATACAAAAAATTACACTTATAATGTTTTCATAAAACTTATCATGACTTAGACTATTTACAACATGCTTAAACTTTCTGCTTTGTGCTTCCTTCTTTTAAATAACTAATCATTTTACTTTAGGGCCATAATTTGCTGAATATTTTTTCTTACATAAATTTAATCTCTTTTTCTTTTTCTTTTCTTTTCTTTCTTTCTTTCTTTCTTTCTTTTACCAAAAATACGTCTTACTCTCTTCAGATGTTTGTATACAGACTTGTCTTTTTTTCTTTAGTAGTTCAGTCACACACATTAATTACATTAGCTCTTAGGAACCCAGTAATACCTTAGAAAATAAGCCATTTTGGTCCATTAATTATGTACTAACAATCTATGAATGCACATTTTACAATATCCAGACACACACAGTTTGCTTCCACCCCAGCCTTCCCAGCAGCTGGAACTGTAGTTGCATGCTACCACATCCGACCAATTTTTTTGATTTATTGTAGAGACAAGGTCTCACAAAGTTGCCTGGGTTTGTCTTGAACTATGGGCTCAGGAAATCCACTCATTTGGGCCTCCCAAAGTGTTGGGATTACAGACTGAGCCACCGAGCCCGGCCAGACACACAGTTTCTAACAGGTCAACTCTTTAATATGGAACAAGACACTTCTACTAACAGGCCAAAATAACTTCTGTTTCTATGAATTAAGAACCCAAAAGTATATTAACCTAAATTCATATTAAACAACTCATGTCTCATCGTTTCATCTTATCTTTAAATGATATATACATTCTATAAACATTTATCATTTAAGTTAGCTTAGCAAAATTTTAAGGATATAGTTACTGAAGATACTTTGGATACCATCTCAAGTAAACATATTACAAAATATAATTATTATCAAAAGTTCGCTTACAAATTTTAATCTTATTTACATTCATCTAATCTATTCATTTCAAACAATTATACCTGGATGATTTAATGAGACAATCAGAAAACTCTAGACATAATTTCGAGTTAAATATTTTATTAATCATTTATTTTAATTTTACTGTATGTTAGATTTAAGGGAATACCAAAGGCTGGGTAATTTTTTTTAAAAAAATTAGGTTTATTTTGGTTCATGATCCTGCAGGTTTTACAAGGAGCACAGGATCAGCATCTTGGAAGGACCTCAGGAAGCTGGCAGTCATGGCAAAGGAGGAACAAGCAGGTCACATGGCAAGGCGGGGAGCGAGAGAGGGAAGAAATGCCAGGCTGTAGTTAATGTTCAGATCTGATGTGAACCAAGATAGCAAAAACTCATTCATCACCAAGAAGTTGGCACCAAGACATTCATGAGGGATCCACCCCCATGGCCTAAACACCTCCCACTAGGACCCAAACCCAGCATTGGGGATAACATTTCAACATGAGATTTAGAGGATACAAATATTCAAACTATATATCATTGGGTGAGTGTAATTAAAGCAAGAACCTTAAAATGAAATGCATGTATGTTTTGCTGATAAAATAGAAGACACGTCCATTCTGATCAAACCAAAATTATTAGACTAGTCCAATCCTCTGAAAGATTAATAATTCATATGAACCTGGAAAGCATTTAGGCTTATTTGCTTAATTTATGAGTGCCCACTTATTTATGGCAAATTTGGTAACAGAGACAATATACAAACAGATGTGTATATACATGTATACATAAAAATACAGACAGACACATATAAATATATTACAGCCTTAATTTAAAAACTTTACTCACGAGTCAGGTAAAACATAGCACTTTAAAAGAATACTTAAAATGGTAAATATTTTGTGACAATATGGAGAAATTGAAACTCTCAGACATAGCTGGTGTCTACTAAAATGGTTCCGCAACTGTGGAAAGCAATTTAGAAGTTCCTCAAAAAGTTAAATATAGAATTACCATATGATCCTTTAATTATTCTTCTACATATATACCCAGAAGAATTGAATACAGATATTAAAACAAATACATGTCACATGTTTAAGGCAGCACTGTTCATAACAGCCAATAAGTGAGAACCAAAATGTCCATAAACAGTTGAATAAATAAATTTTATATGCATTTGAAATTAATTTCACATATAAGAGAATATTATTCAGTCAAAAAAGAATGGAATGCTAATATATTCTACATAGGTAAAATTTGGAACAGAATGCGAAGTGAAGTAAGCCACACACAAAAGCTCATACATCTTATGACTTTATTTAGATAAAATATTCCAGAAAATAAATTCACAGCTAAAGAAAACCTGATACTATATGCACTGCAATTCTGTTCAACCATAAAAAAGAATAACATCCTGTCACTTGCAAAAACATGAAAAAATATGAAGGTCATTATGTTAAGCAAAGTAAGTCAGGAACAGAAAGACAAACATCACATGTTCTCACTAATATGTGAGAGACAAACATTTTTTAAAAATAAAATAACTAATGGAGTTAGAAAATAGAATAGAATTAGCCGGGCTCGGTGGCTCAGCCTGTAATCCTGCGCCTTTGGGAGGCTCAGGTGAGTGGATTGCCTGAGCCCGCGGGTTCGAGACCTGCCTGGGCAGCGAGATCTCATCTCTACAATAAATAAAAAAAATCAGCCAGGCGTGGTAGCACATGCCTGTATTTCCGGCTACTTGGAAGGCTGAGGTGGAAGGATCGCCGGAGCCCAGCAGGTCGAGGCTGTGGTGGTCGGGAGCGGCCACTGCACTCCAGTCTGGGCGACAGAGTGAGACTTCAACTCAAAAAAAAAAAAAGAAAAGAAAAGAAAATAGAATAGAATTGATGGTGACTAGAGACTAGAAAGGGCAGTACTGAAGAGAGGATAAAGATGGAATGGTTAAAGAGTACAAAATACAGTGGGTTCAAGAACAGCCTGGGCAACTTGGCAAGACCTCATCTCTATAATAAAACAAAAAATTAGCCAGGCGTGGTAGCACATGCCTGTAGTTCTGGCACTTGGAAGGCTTAGGCAGAAGAATCGCCTGAGTCCAGAGGGTCGATGTTGGGGTGGCCGTGAGTGTGTCACTGTACTCCAGACTGGGCTATCGAGTGAGACTCCAACTCAAAAAAAAAAAAAAGTACAGCTAGATACAAGAAATAAGATCTAGTATTTGGTAGCACCCTAGAGTGACTATAGTTTACAATAGTTTATTGTATGTTTCAAAATAACAAAAAGAGTAGAATTGAAATACCCCTAACACAAAGAAATGATAAAGCTTGAGATAAATATTCCAGTTACCCTCATTTGATCATCACACATTGCATGTTTATATCAAAATATCACATGTACCTCATAAAATGTACAACTATAATGTATTCATAATAATAAAAAAGAAAAAAGAAAATACGGAGAATGACGTACTAATGCCTTCTATAACATGGACAAACTTTGGAACAGTATGCTAAGTGAAGTAAGTCAAACAGAAGATGACACATTTTATGATTTTATTTATATGAATATTCAGATAAATAAATCCACAGCTAGAGCAATATTAGATGAGAGATAAATATTCTGGTTGTTGGTCTTTGATATGGTTTGTATATCTATCCCCTTCAAGTCTTATGTAGAAATTTGATTCCCAGTGTTGGAGGTGGGGTCGAGTTTGATATGTTTTTGTCATCAGGGTGAGTCCTTCATGAGTGACTTGGTTCAATTCTTGTGGTAATGAGTGCGTTCTCCTTCTGGTAGCTGAACTGGAGAACTGATTGTTTAAAAGAACCTGGCAATACCTCCTCCCTCTCTGGCTTCTGCTCTTTGCCCTTTGACACCGGGTTTCTTCTCTGTCTTCAGCCATAATTGTAAGCTTCCTGAAGGCTCACCCAGCAGACAATGACACCATGCAAAACCATAAGTCAAAAGAAAAAATTTTCCTTATAAATTACCCAGCCTCAGGTATTCCTTTATAGCAATGCAAAACAGACTAATACAGTCTTCTAGTTTTCTTATTGTGAAATAAAGAATAAGGATCTTCCTCCAAAATTTATCAGAATAAAAGAGTCCATAAGCATACTATTTAAGCTAACAAGCATGCTTATAATTTTGATCTGGTATTTTAGAGCAAGAAAGACACCATATGGTAGAGAATTAGGGATATGTGTTTAGACAGCATGTCTCTAGAATCTACTATATTTATATTACTTTTTAAAAGATATATTTTTGGTCTTCATGCAACACACTTAATACAATAACATATTGAAAGTATCTTTTTTGTCTTTTCATTATATATTTTACTTTTTAAAGTACAAAATACATTACATTTTATATAAAAATGTTTAAGCTATGAAAAAGTCATCCATTGACTAAAATACTATTAATTCATTTGTTCTTCAGTGTAAAATTTAAAGATAAATGAAAAAATTTTAAAGCAAAATTTTATTTTATAACATTATAAAGTACTTTTAAGTGTTGAATAATAACTGAGAACAGCAGTCACTCATTTTCCTAAAAGTGAGTATATCATGCCGGATTCAATCTTAGAAGCAGAACCACTTGGGAGTAATAGAGAGTTTGGGATGTGTACAACAGATTTCAATTTACACAATTGTAGGTTCTGATTACACAGTGCAAGTACAGCTATGGCCTGTGTTTGATGCTGGGCTTAAAGAACAGGACAGTCTGTCAGGAAGGAAAGGTAGATGCAAAGCTGTGGAGAGTAAGAAGAAGCTGGAACCGGTGAAGAGCAGTTGGAATCTGCCCTGGTCATTGAAGGCCTGCAGCTTTGGTGATGATGCTGAAATGGAAGAGAATCAGGTGTCCAATGGACTGTAGAACATTGAAGGAGAAGATCTGGTGACAGCGGAAGGAGCTAGGTGTCTGGCTTCTGCACCAGGCCGACGAAGTGAGCCAGTGGACCTGCAACAAACACATGAGTTGGTTTTGTGCTGCCCTTCTAAGCCTCACAAGGACTTGGCTGCTGCTTCACTTTTGTCTTCCAAATGTTGCACAAATTGCCTCTTGTGGCTCATAATAATGTAGAAATATAAAATGAGACAATTTACTGCCAGTTTAGTTCAGTTGACCAGTATAGACCCACAAAAATGACTAAGAGGACATATGTAGATCTATGGAATTTCAGAAATAAGTTAGTGTAAAAGTCCATATTTGCTCTTAAAAAAACGATGAGACATGCAACCATGAGGAATATTGGTGTGCCTGTGTCAGATATTATATTCTTTAAAAATATATTCCTGTATCAATAAGTTATGTTTCAAGAAAGAAAAGCATATGAGTTCTGCACAATATTAGGATTTGAGCCCTCTATATCTGCTTTGATTCTTTCCCACCATGAATAATCCATTTCTATTCCTACATGGTGATTTCTGTACATTCATGTATAAATCATAACATTGTTAAAATTTTGTTTGTACAAATAATCAGGAATTTTCTGGAGAGATCATAAAATGCTTATTTACCCAAAGAGAAATGATTTCATTCTATAACAAAAACCAGTAATCCAAAGTTTGATCAATAGCATGTATCTAATGTGGTATGGGAGCATTTTGTGAAACCCCAGTGCAAGAAATTGAATTCAAAGTTGATCTTACATTTTTTCACACCCACTTAATGCCCATTAAGGATCATGAAAGATAAAGTTAAATTGATTCAGCACTAAAATTCTATGATGCTTCTCAAACTAATGTAATGATAATGTAATATTCAGATTTTGGGTTTCATTAACACAGAAGCTGAAAGTAGAACTTATATATTTTCTTCTTTGAAATAGGAAAAAGCTACATAATTTTACTAAACTCTGTTGTATTTGAAAAATATATAAATCAAACCAAACCAGAATATGACTATTTTTGGTTGCGTAACGTTTCATTAGTGACGTACAACTTTGACATGCATAATGAATTATATCAAAGAATTAGCTTATAAGAACTAAAATAATTGCATATGCGTGCTTCTTTGTTTTTAGCAGTGAGGAATATTATGTCAGTGATTATCCTTAATAATTTTTAAGACATTTTATTGAAGTCTTATCTGCCTCTGGCTTTGTTAACTAAAGCAAGGATCAGAAAGCTGGACAAAATATTCCTCACAGAATTTTTGTTATTCATTTCAAGCTAAGAATGTATTTTACATTTTTAAAGACTGTAATAAACACAAACAAACCATTAAAAAAAGGAATGTACAACAAATCCATAGGTGGATGACAAAGTCTAAAATATTTACCATCTGACCATTCACAGAAAGGTCGCCACTCTTTGGAGTAGACTGTAAGTTCTTGGACATTGTGATTTATGTCCTACTCACCTTTATATATTTATCATAATACACACTTTATACATAGTAATTATTTGATAATTCCAGGTTGACCTAATGGAATATTACATGGTGTTCACTAGAATAGGGAAACCATATCTAGACTGGAACTCATGGTAGGCCATCTATAAAGTTCTCAAGTGGTGAATATCCTTAGATAGGAGGAAAGAACATGAACATGGACTGATGTGGCAAAAGAAGCTACTGTTCTAACAAAATCCATATTCCTCTCTTTTAAATATAACATTGTAGCTGGGCGCAGTGGCTCATGCCTGTAATCCCAGCACCAACACTTTGAGAGGCGAAGGCAAGAGGAGTACCAGAGCTCAGGAGTTCGAGACCAGCCAGAGCAATATGGCGAGACCTTGTTTCTATAACAAATAATAATAATAATAATAATAATAATAATAATAATAAAATCAGCTGGACATGTTGGCACACGCATGTGGTTTCAGCTACTTGGAAGACTGCAGCAGGAGGATCGCCTGAGCCCAGCAGGTTGAGGTTGCGGTGGCCATGAGCTTACTACTACATTCCATCCTAGACAACAGAGTAAGACTTTGATTTAAATAATAATGATTCATAGTAATAATAATAATAATAATTTTGTTTTGGAAAGTGCCTTTCAAACTAGGAACTCTACTTCCTATTCAAAGTGTCATCTAGGTGTGGACATGTGACAAGTTCTTATTTAAGGGAACCAGAACTTTGTTTTTTCCCTTCTTTGTGCTGGATTCAGAAAGAACCCATATACAGGAGGCACACGTATACATATACACAGGCACACAATGCAAACATCATAAAACTGTATTAGTGATCAGTTAACCACAATATCACACAGGTCAAGTAATAACATTTTGCTAAGACAATGAAAGTTTCCTCTAAGTAACTATTAAGTCAAACCCATTCTACTAAAGAGAACAATTGTCTTGAGTTTCATAGTATTGTCTTTTTATTTATGGAAAATTAATGTCACTGCCTGTGTGTAGTCTTAAATAGTATAATATTCTTATCTATGTTTTCTTACCTTCTTACCTTCCCTTCATAAAAATGGAATCATGAGTCTTACATACGTTGTCTTCCTTCTTCCCTCCCTCCCTCCCTCCGTTCCTTCCTTTTCTTTTTTCTTTGTTTTTTTGTCATTATATACTGCATGACTCATAGCTCACTGCAACCTCAACCTTTGGGCTCAAGCAATGCTCCCACCTCAGTCTCCTGAGTTCCATCTTTGTGGTCAATATTTTGCTTATGAGTTTTCTTCATGTTTATGTTTGTAGTAGCTGTTTTTTTAAAAAATATTATATCAATATTTAATTATATCGCAATATTCTTATCAATTTAACCATTAATGGGCAATTTTCTCCCAGATTGACTTTTATATATAATGCTGTTAAAATATGCTCTTAGTTGCATATATATACACATTACTATTATGTATATATCTGATTATACAACTTGTATATATGTCTTTATGACCGATCTTGGTTCAAGCTAATTGTTGTGGGTAGTTGAAGGTGATTGATGAACGGGTCTTCTGCTGTAAAAACTTTGCAGCACGTGCCGATCTAGGTAGGCTCAGTTTTGCTGTGGCTAAAACAACTTCAAATTTTCAGAGTCTCTGTTAGGTTAAAAATGTATCCCAGTGGGGCCTCCAAATGTTAGGTCAGACCTGCCAGAGTGGGGTTGGACAATAGGTCAAAATGGCTGCAGTCTGGCTATATTGATTCCATGTTATGTCCTTTCAGTCTCTAAATGTCACAGGCTAGTTTTCAACTCACACCACAGGCCCTGTGAGTGAACTGGGACTGTGCCCCTTATCACTACCATCCTTCTAGTATCCAGGCCAATGGTGGTGTCATCACCAAGATAATGATGACTGTCTTGGAAGAGAGATTAAGCACACAGGTTCTTATGCTATGTCCTGGAGTGGCATATTGGCTCTACTTAGGATTGTTTGACCAAGACATGTAAAAAGGACCCTCCTAATTTCTCTGGGTCGGTTGCACCGTGTTTCCACAGAAAAGCGACCTTGATTATAGTAACTAGTAGTTCAACCTGCAAGTTTCACCTGTAATAATTGGCAGTATAATTGTGTTGAACATATTTTATAAACTCTGCTTAAGAAAATCATCAGTTTACAATTATCCTCCAGCCTAATGGCTATTTTGTCTATCATGTATAGTTTTATTTTTATTGTTTGTTCATTTTAATTCCAAAATAAATAGTTTTACAGATGTTCAAATACAAATAAAAATTCAAGCTAAAATATAACCAAAATTGATAAGCTTCTTGTTACTTTTTTTGAAGTTTCACAAATATTAATCTTAGAAATAAAAAATAAACCTTAAACTGGAATTTATTTCTTATATTATGCAAAACCCAGAATTGCCAGGAATATCCATTGACATTGTGTCTGAGTCAAAGAAGTACGTTTTTTTGTTTGTTTGTTTGTTTTTTTAGTTGAAGTCTCACTCTGTCACCCAGACTGGAGTGCAGTGGCCGCTCCCGGCCACCACAGCCTCGACCTGCTGAGCTCTGGCGATCCTTCCGCCTCAGCCTTCCAAGTAGCTGGAACTACAGGCATGCTACCACACCCAGCTAACAAAGAAGTATGTTTTAAATCAACATACTTATTTCAGCAAAAATCATCAGTATAGTTTTGCTAATTTTAGGTGTATATAGTGTTAAAAGTTTATGTAAAAATTTTGAAAATTATGAACTTCATTTATTTAAACAAAATGATAAAAGGATATTTTAAATCACATAGTTATATAGCAAAATGTAATCAATACAATTCGTGATACATAGCATTTTAAGAAATAAAAGTTTCTGGAAAAGTGTTTTCATCAAGGAGTACAATTAAAGTAGTAAACATTAGAAAACCTTAAACATCCAATGCAATACTATACAAAAATGACTGACAGTACTGGGAAACTATGGTGGAGGGAGGGAGATGGGATTAACAGTAGCAAATATCTGTCTGGGAACAGGGAAACACCCCATATCAACAAGGTGCCTGAATGAAAAGCAATTGTATACCTAATCCTTAACTGTACCCCACAACTTCATAATAAAAAATAAATAAATAATTAAAAACAAACAAACAAAAAAGAAAACATTATCAATGTTTATTAGTAGTTATGTTGAAAGAAAATAGTTTCAAAGATGAATATTTATCTGGAAATTGTGTTGGACTTTATATAGAAGATGCCATAATAATATTAGGGAGGAAGTCTGAAAAATCAAACAGATCCCTCTAAGTAAGTTAAATACATTTCTACTAAAAAGAACAATTATCTTGAGTTTCATAGTAATTTATTTTTTTTTTAATATAAAGAATATTTGTCCGGATGCTTCAATCTGGTATTACATATGTCACAGATAGAGTTTTCTCAGGATATCACACTAAAATATGAAAATAAAACAATTCACATAATTTGTTTTCCATAAATTTTCTTTACTGTTATCCTTCAAACAAAATGCAAAGAAATCTTAAAAATACTTGAAGAACTTGGAGTTGAAACAATATAAAAGAAAAATTAGAACTCCATGAGCATCCCACAGTGCAAGAACAAAACGAGTAGGTCAGAAGTTTATTTATCTCGTAAATTCACTTCTTGCAAGTTGTGAAACATAAGTACTTAAAACATTTTAATTAAAAGAAATCGATGAATAAACTCAGTTTTTAAAACTTTTTTTAACTCAGTAAGAAAAGAAAGTTTCACTTATTAAAGCTGAATTTAACTTGATAAAAGATACAGATGTTGAGTACCTAAATCTAAATAATGAAAGTATTATATGCAAGTATATTAATGTTCTCATGCTGACATAACAGATTTCTACAATTTCAGTGTTTTAGCAAAACACAAATTGATTGTTTTATAGTTCTGGTCAGAGACGTCTTACACAGGTCCCACTGGACTGAAATTAAGGTGGCAGTAGGACTGCATTATTTCTGAACTCTCTGAGATAATCTATTTCCTGCCATTGCCTGATTATGTAGGCTACTCTTTGCTCATGGTCCTCCTCGATCCCCAGGTAGTCATCTTACATCTGTCTGACCACTTTTCCATATTCAAGTACCCCTGCATCTCCTCCTCTGCCTACTTGTTTTATTTAAGGACCAATGTAATTATATAAAGATAATTATCACCTCATCTAAAGAGCCTTTAACTTAATCACATCAGCAAATCCCCATTGCTATACAAGGTAACTTATTCACAGGTTTTGGGAATTGGAACATAGACTTCTTTAGGGGAGGGCATTATTCTGACTACCACATGGAGATATAGAAATAAAGAAATATGATACAATACCTAAAAATTAACTATCAAGTCAAAGGCAAAATAATCAAGAATAGGAAATCTATGTGTTTGATAAAAGTACTTGATATGAAAATGATATTTTAAATTTCTTTAATTGACTTAATCATGAATATAGACCAAATAATTTTTCAACGTATTATAAAATGAAGATGAACAAAAAAGTTTCAAAAATCCAAAACAAGCAATTAAATATAACCATTTAATAAGTGATTTTTGTAACTCAACAATAGAAATACTTAATATGACAGAATAAGAAACAAGCAACTTTTGAATATGTCATCAGAAGCTTAGAGAGAGTTCAACAGGAATAATATTATTGATTTTAAATGAAATGTCCACTTACTGAATCTGAGACAACTTCAATAAGAAAATCATTGAGAAGTTTGAAGTGGTTTCTATATCAAATGATTACTAAATTTTATTCATTCTTTACTTTCTGAGAGATACAAATAGAAAACAGATCATAGTAATAATTTTTTTAAAATTAAGCAAAATTTTCTAAATTTTGAGAAAAAGTTGGTAAAAATGTTGAGCACCATTTACACTGATTTATAATTAACCTTACAAAAATAGTTGATTATAAGATAACAAAATCATGCATGTTCATGTTTATTTATACATTTGCTTTAACATTCAAGTAACAAAAAAATTAATACCACTCCTGAATTATTCAATAACTACTGAATCTTAATTCAGGTCTCTTTAATTGTTCCAATTATTCTTCCAATTCCATTTGTGTTCTTTCTCTCTCTCACATATTGCTTTGATCAACTTGACCAGAGGTTTATCTCTGTTAATAGTACTTTTAAAGAATCAAATTGTTTGTTTTTTAAACTCTATTATGTCAAATTTTATCTTCCTATTTATTCTTATGTTACTTTGTTCCTCTTTTTGTTAATGTGTTGAGTTGCATTTTTGCTCACAATTTTTTTTTTACTTTCTCTTTTTCTAATTTATGCAATTAAGTCAAAAGATTTGCTTCCAAGTTTCATTTTAGTTGCACCCCACACTTTCAGAAACGGAGGGCTTTATCTTTCAAACCCACACTCATGGAAATCAATTTTAATGCATTATTTTGATTTGTAATTATTTAAAAATGTATTTAAACAAGAAGCATACATATTTTATGTGTTGATTACTTTGCTGTAGTTTCCTACTGTTTAGTTAGTATGTTCTGTATGAATGATTTTTTATTATTTTTTTAGTTCATTTTTTAAGATCCTGTGTATTCTTGTAAAGATATGTATTTTCTAATTTGGAGGTCTGCATGTCTTATATGTTTTTACTAGGTTAACTTCATTTCATTTATGGCTTATACAGTCTATGTTCATATTAATATTTTCTTCCTATTAAGATTGGTGAGATCTGTGGTATTAAAATCATCAGGGATGGTGAATCCACAATTTTCCTCTTGTTAAAAATAAAATCCCTGTTTTTGCATAATGGTGATTTGATTATGCATGAAAAACTTAGCATACTATTTACTTTGTGCTTTTTCATATATTATACAAATTTGCTCCCATATTTTAAGGATATATGTATTTAAATTTCACCATTCTTGTAGGTTGTAGTAAACAATTTTTTATGCCAAGATAATATTATGTCAGGAAGTTTTTGCAGGCAGCAAGATAGATCATGCATTATATTACATTTCTAAAGCCATCTTATAAATATATCATCTGACATACAATGCCATAAGTGTGCAAATATTTAGTTGTGAAAACACACTTTACACATAGATCTGTCATTGGTAGCATCCCCAGTAGTTTGTAGCATACAAGTTGAAAATTATTGGCAAGTACTCTTCTTTCTGCCAGCTACTTGACCCCAGAGTGCCTCATTATTTCTGTGCAATTAAAAATTTATGATTGAGAAAATATTTTTAGAGTATAAAATGAACTTAGCTGAAATAACTAAACAAACTTGACTATATATAATTAACTAGGAGACACATATAAAATGAGTGACACTCTTTGATAACACTTAAGAGATTTCAATTTTTGTAAATTTTTTAAGACGTGTTTTCTGTTTTAATAGATAATCTGTATTGGACAATGTACCATATGTGCTTAATAAAAATGTGTATTCTGCTCCTCTTGTGTGGAATATTCTATATATATTTGTCAGGCTTATTTGATCTGAAGTGTAGTTTAAGTCTCATGTTTCCTTATTGATTTTCTGTCTAGAAAATCTGTTCATTGCTGAAAGTGGAATACCGAATCCCTACAATTATTTTGTTATAGCCTATTTCTCCTTTCAGATCTATTCGTACTTGTTTTATATATTCAGGTGGTTTGATGTTGGGTATATACAAATAATCTCAAATGAAGTTGGGCTACATCATTTTATAAATCCACCATAAGTTGAAAACATTGTAAGTAGAAAATGCATTTAATACATCTAACTTACTGAAATCACAGCTTAGCCTAGCCTACCTTAAGCATATTTAGAACACTTTCACTAGCCTTTGGTTTAGAAAAATCATCCAATAAAATATTTTATACTAAAGTATTGAACTTCTTGTAAATTTATTGTATACTGCACTAAAAGTAAAAATCAAATAGCTGTATGGCTACTCAAAGTATAGTTTCTACTAAATTGCTTTTGTACCATAGTAAAATTAAAAATTAAGTTGATCTATTGTAAGTTCAACTATCTGTATATTTTTACAATTGTTATATCCTCTTGAAAAAATTGAATCTTTTATGATTATAAAATGACTTTTTTGTCTGTTTTACAGTTTTTGACTCAGAGTCTATTTTGTCTGATATAATATGGCTATTCTTTTTTTCTGGTTTTGTTCTGTTTTGTGTTCGGCTTTCATTTTAATGAAATGTCATTTCCCATCCCTTCACTTTTAATCTATGTGTGTCCTTAGAGGTGAAGTGATCCTCTTGTAGGCAGCATATACTTGGGCCTTATTCTTTATCTATACAGCTACTCTTTGTAAGGCAAATTTAATCCATTTACATAAAGGTAATTGTTGATAAGTAAAGACTTAATACTGTCATTTTGTTAATTCATTTCTGCTTCCTTTGTTTCTTTCTTTTTCGGTCTTCCTTTGCATTACATAATTTTCTCTAGTGTATGGTTTGATTCCTTACGTTTTATTTTTTGTCATCTACTATAGACTTTGCTTCATGAGATTTGCAAAAAAAAAAATCACAGTATCAACAGGCTATTTGAAATTATTAACAACTTCATTTTGGTCTCATAAAACAGCTTCACCCTTTTACTTTACCTCCTGCCCCACATTTCAAGTGTTTGATGTAACAATTTATATCTTTTTGTACTGTGAATCCCTTCAACTAATGTAGTTATTATTTTAATAGTTCTGTCTTCTAACCATATCATAGACATAAGCGATTTTTCACACCACCATTACCGTATTAGAGTATTCTAAATTTGACTGGGTACTACTTTTACCAGTGCGTTTCACATTTTCAAATACTTTTGTGTTACTATTTAGCATCCTTTTTTTTTCAGTTTTTACTCTCTTCTCTTGCTGTTTTCAGGATCCTTTCTTTGACCTTGATTTTTGACAGCTTGATGTCTTGAGGTTGTGCTGTTGGAATGGAATCTGGTTGGAGATCTTTGACTTCCCTGTACCTTTCTCCAAATGTAGAATGTTTTCTGCTATTTAAAAAAAATCATCTATCTACCTCTATTTCTCTCTCATTTCCCTTATGAATTCCTAAACCCAAACACTTGCACTTTAGATGCTGTCCTATAAATAATATAATCTTGCTTAACTACTTTTCGTTAATTTTCCTATTCTGACTATCTCTCTATTATATACATAATTTTTAGAAACGTATTTTTATATTAATTTATTTTTTTCACACAGGATCATGCTATGTTTTCCGGGGTGGAGTCAAACTCCTGGGCTCAAGTGACCCTCTAGCTCATCCTCCTTAGTAGTTGAGACCATAGACGATCCACGGTGCCTGCCTGACTATATGTTTTCAAATAACCTTTCTTTGAATTCACAGACTTTTTCTTTTGCTTGATTCATCCTATTATTGATGCTCTCCATTGCATTTTTTACAGTACTCATTGTATATTTCAGTTCCAGAATATGTTTGATTTTTTAAAAATGTAATTTCAATCTTTCTGTTAAATATTTTGTTTTGGTCTTTTTTTTCCCTTGATTTAACTGAATTTTTTTGCATTTTCTTTATGTTTACTGAGCTTCCTTAATACACTTATTCTGAATTATTTGTTCAGAATATTGTATAGCTCTGTTTCTCTGGGGTAAATTACTCAGAGATTATTGTGTTCTTTTGATGGTATTATATCTCCTTGTCATATCCTGTTTCTCATTGCCTTATGTTGATATCTGCACATTTGAAGAACTAGAAACTTATTTCAGTCTTTTCAGATTGGCTTCTCTGTAAAAGTCCTTCGCCAATCAGCCCATCTAGAGATTCTGAGTAAATGTCTGGTGTGGTCTGAAGGTGGGCTTGCTGCTGGGATCTTCAGGCAAACTGGCCTGTTGTCTGAGTTAGCAAGTAGGTGAGCCTGACAACTGAGTCCATGAGGTTGGTCCTGAATCCTGTATCCACTGGGGTGGAGCTGTTCATTGAGTTTTCAGGGATGGGCCTGAAGCCTTAGTTCACAAAGGTAATCATAAAGCCTCTATCAGTGGCGTCCAGCCTGAAGTCTGGGTTCAGAGGTGCTGACCTGGCATTAGGGTAAGCCCTGAACGTGAGCCTGCAGAGGCTAACTAAGCATTGGGTTGGTCCTGGAGCCTGGGTTCATTGTAATTGGCCTGAAGTCAAAGTTTATGGGCTCTGACCTGGCACTGGTGTTTACCGAGATGGATTTGGACCCTGTGTCTTCTGGAATAGACTTGGACTCAGCTTGATGCTGAAGCTAGCTTGGAGACAGGCTTTGTAGGAGTGGGTCTGGAGCCTGGAAGCATAGGCAATAATCAGGTGCGGGAAGCCACTGGGGCTGGCCTGGGCCCTGGAGCCTCAGAGGATATCCTGTAACCTGGGAATATAGGTGATTTCCTGAAGACGAAGTCCATGGGGACAGGTCCAGTACTAAGCTCGACTGGGACAAACTTGGACTTTGGATCTGTTGGAATATGGAACCACAAAGACTGATCCAGAGGGTGGGGATTCAGGGACCAGCCTGGAGCTTGTGTCCACATATGCCCAAACATCTGATATTTGAGGCCAGGGGTACTGCCCTTGTGCTGGGGCTGGCCAGAAGATAGGAATTGCAGGGGCTAGCTTGACACTGGATGGTCCTGGAACCTGTGTCTGCAGAGACCAGTCTGGAGGATGAGTCCATGGGTACAAACATGATGAATAAGGCAGAAGAGGTTGGCTAAGTGCTGAGATGGGCCTGAAATCTGTCGTCGTGGGAGTCATTCCAGTACTGAGGACAACTTAGAACTCTGGGACCTGAGGTTAGCCTGGCAGTGGAGCGTTCTGGAGACTGTGTATCTCACAGACTTCAAGTCTGGGGCTGTGGAATCCAGCCTGACACTAGGATGGTCCTGAAGGCTCAGTTCACAGTCCACAGGTAACACCTAAGAGTCTGGAGCAATGTGGCCTCTCTCAGCACTGAGTTTTATTAGGGTGGGTCCAGTATAGGAGTCCAAACAAAGTTTGATGCTCCCTTTCCCCTCCCTTCTTCAAGTAGAGTATATCTCTCTCCAGTCTTTGCTGCCTGTGGTTGATGGAGGAGTGATGTGGGTGATGTAAAGCCTCCTTACCTACCTTCTTAATTGTGTCTTTTTTTAAAAAATGCCATTGCTGTCCCCAGGTGCTGCCCTGGTCTCTCATATGGTTTCCTTAGCTTTTGAGAAGTTATATTTGTGCATGAGTAGACGCTTGAATTGATGTTTCTGCTAGGAGATAAACACTGGAAAGTTCTATTCTTTTATTTAACTGAAATCTGTGTTCTGATTTAGGATTTTTGCTTAAAAAATACATATGTCCTTTAGTTTTAAGCCATGGTCAGGATTTGTAGATGAAAGTCTTTCTAAATCCTGTTTTCAGGGGATACAGTGCTGATGTAAAGTGCATAATAAAGATAAATAGGAGACATAACCATTATGCTTGTGCCTTAAGGCATTTTTCTAATATATTTAAATATATTGACTTCTTTTTCTTTTTTCTTTTGAAAGCAGAATTTATTGAGAGGAGAGAGAAGCTCCCACAGTGGGAGGGGACCCGAAGGGGTTGCCCAGCTTATTTAATTTTCAAAACAAAATATTAATTTTAAAATTGATGTTAACATATTGACTAATGAGTAAACTGAGATACAAAGATATATCATTTAATGAAAGTGGTATGTCTAGGTTTTGATTGAGTCAGCATTTAAAACAAGACAGCTTGACTTGGGAAGCTGAGATTTAGTCACCAAATTATATAATTTCTTGAAAAAAAGAAAACTCCAGGGAAACAATGATTTTTTTAATAACTTTTCATTTATAATGCAATTCAGCAAATCGATGAACACCACAGAGCAAATCATGACAAGCATATTTTTAATGAATGCATACTATTTAATAATCTACCACAAACTTTGTCTCAAAATATTTTATAAAAGTCTATGTATTTACTTCTTCTGAGATGCCAATCACTTTATTATGTTTATTTTTTTTTCTAGGCCAGAATAGGCAAGATAAAGAGAATCATGATGGAATAATTAAAAATTTTGGCATAGATTACAGAAAGCCTTATACTTATTAGTCCTTCATAAATGACTAATAAAATTGTATGAGAAGAGTAATGTAACTGCATAACCAAAATTTTAGCTTTTCCTCTAAATCTACATTTTCTGGTTCACTGAGATTTTCTATCCTACTCACTGGAAGATTTAAAAATGCCTGTATGGCATAAATTATATTTCATCATAATCTAGGTTTCAAATTGTTTCCATTATTGGAAATATTTAATAGTGTAAAAAAATATACAAAATAATGCTGGCTCCATTGATACAGTCACCTGTATTTCTATGAGATGACAGGATATGATTGTGATAGGATTCTATTTGATACATTTTTCCCTAGGACACAAGTAGAATAAGATTATTTTAGACTGATTTCCAAATTATTTATTTCATTAAATACGTTCATATTCAGATACTCTCTGTGACAGTTCTTGCTGAGGTCTAATGCTCCAGACTTTCGTCCCATTTTTGGTGCTTCAGTTCGATCTCTATGTAGATTTTAAATTGAATTATATGCTTCACTTTGATATTTCAAATTTGCGTCTGAACCCCTTCTATAGAATTTATTTAATTTTTATGCTCAGCAAACTCTTAGTCAAGAAAGAATTCCTCCTGAGCATAATTAAAGCCTGGGGTTATGCATACTACTTTCAGTGACCAGGGCCCTGTCTTCACTTGGGGAAATAGGAGGTGAGACAGGATAATAGTGTCAGAATCCAGTAGGATAAAATAAATTACCTTTAAGGTCTTATTTATCTCTAGAGTATATATTTTCAGTATACTCTATATACTGCGGGCTGATCAGTGAAGACTATGAATTTTTTTTTTTTTAATAAACAGAAAGGATGAGCATACTGCATTATGTGGAATAAATTACATTGACTAAATTTTCCATCCAGTTGTCATGACAACTCTCATATTTTCCATAATATGTAGACTATTAAGAACTGGACTAGATGTGCTTTAAAAAAAGATGCTAGCCTGCAGGAAGACATTTTCTATTAGAACTCTTTAAAAGGATTACAGTATTATTATGCTTCAACAAACAACCTGTCATCCTTACGCTATTCCTCTGGATCACCAAATGTGTAAGAAACTCATGAAAGACACCCTAAAATATACAGGTTTGGTGACATTTTCTTTTTCTTTATTTTTATTATAAAGATGTGAGGTAAATTCAGTGTTAGGTATACAAATGCTGATAATGCGGGTACCCTTGTTGATGAGGTATGCCCCTCTCTCCCCTAGCAGTTTCCCTCAACTGCCAATCCCATCCTCCTCCCCTAACAGTTTCCCACTACCCCAATCCCTTTGTTATAGTATTATAATTGTTCAAGGTCAGTTTATGAGTGAGAACATACAGAACTCTGTTCTTTGTTTCTGTGATAGATCACTGAGAATGATCGACTCCAGATCCATCCAAGTTGCTGCGAAGTCCATGTGTTTGTCTTTATGGCTGCATAATATTCCATTGTGTATATGTACCACATTTTTTAATCCAGTCCAGCTTCGATGAATGGCCATCATTAATAAAACAGACATGCTCTTTAAATGTCATATGTTTCAACAATTAGCAGATACTTGAGTTCTGTCTCTGGAATCTGTGACAGAACTTGTCCAGCTAATATGTCCAGTGACTGAATTCACCACTTCTGCAGGATGCTTTCTACAGAATGAAACAATTATTAACATTAGAACACTTTTCCCAAACCACTCTCCTTTTATCTTTCATCCAGTTTTTTTTTTTTCTTTCATAGTTATAAGTTTGAATATAACTTTTTCCAAATTACTACCCTTATGTTTGATCCAAGTCCGGAGGCACTGGATTAAATAATACAATTCTTAACAACTGTATTTATGTATATAATTATAAATTGTTGTTCTATTGTGACATTTTTCTGTGAGTGATGTTCTTCATATTGGCCTTGATCAGAATTTAGAGAGCACATAGCCCTTTCATTATTCTATGTTTAATTCATTCAGAAATACTCAGTATATAATTCTTTACAGATAATAACTGCATTACTTCTGAAACAGTTTTGGTCATTTATAAAAAAATAGGACCTTCTTGAAACCCATTACCATGTCTAAATTAAATTAATTACCCTATTACCACAACATGTTTATTGACACAGGTCATTCTAGTTTACTAAAGCCTCCTTCTCTCTTCTAATCACTCAATCCTTCCCAAAGACAAAATGTGTAAGAAATTTGCCTAAATAATGATCAAAGTGCAGCATAATTGTATAGGCAAAATGATTCTTGCAATTCCATTTTGTTTATAAAACAATCTCCAGATCAACCTGTCTATAGTGACCTTCATTTTCTCCTAAATTTACCAGTTTTCAAAATGAATTCAGTCAATATTTTTTAACAATCAGCTATTTTCCAGCAACTATGCTAGAAAAAAGGGGTACAAAGATGAGTAAAATCTCTTTATTTGTCAAATTATGCCTCAGCCTACAAACAAAATAGACTCTTGTGACAAACTACTAAGTTCAAGTTAATACAAAAGGAAGACACCCTAGCAGGATGAGGGGGCAGTCTCACACTCTGTGTTTCAGGAAATGTTGGGAAAATGTCAAGAGACTTCCCTTTTTCAGTCAAGCTAATCCAGTACCCACTACTGATGCCAAAACAGACTACAGTCAGAAATGTCACAACTGACCACCTAGAGTCAACCATCAAAGAATGGCTCGTGGTTTTAGGTTTAAAGGTTGTCCAACAAAGGCTCTGCTTTTCATGCTGCAGATCTTCCTCCCCAGTCTGGTGGTTCTTGCCTTTATAATCTCTCACTAGCCAATGTCTCTTCATAGCACACTCCTGCTTTGTCTTGAAGTCTGCATGTCTCCAATCTATGTATGGCTTTCTGAAAATAAATCTCTGTCTGGGTGAGGTGGCTCATACCTATAATCACAGCATTTTAGGAGGCCAAGGCAGGAGAATCACTTGAGCCCAGGAGTTTGAGACCAGCATAGACTACATAGTGAGACCTCTTCTCCACCCAACCCTTACACACACACACACAAAGTAGCTAGATGTGGCGGAGCACATCTGTAACCCTAGTTAATTGTCTTGCAATTGTACTCCAGCCTATGTGACACAGTAAGACCCTGTCTAAAAAAAAAAAGAAAGAACGAAAAAGAAAAAAACTCCTATTTTAGCCTCTACAAATCTCATGGTTTTCTTCTAATGCAGTGCAATAGGTTAAAAGCATATAGAGAACACCATCATAACACGGAGGAAAAACAGCTAGACAATTTCAAAGGTTTTCCTAGAACTGAAAAAGACAGTTAATAAATCCTAAAGGTAGGACAGATTAGTAAGACTAACATTTCAAGAAGAGGAAACGTTGAAATAAGAAAATGCTTATGTATGAAATAACGAGTTGCGTATAAAGAAAAGTTATCAAACATTTTGTAGCATAAACCTCAGTGGGAAGTAGTAAAGACAACTATGTGCCATGATACAATGAATCTTGAATTACTTGTTCTAAAACATAAAGTTATCTGGAGTAATGATTCACTGATGAGTTTTAAGCACATTGATGAAGATGATCTATATTCTCTTCTGTACTGTCTTTTGGTAGGAATCAATATTGCTTCCCTATAAGTTGGAAGGTACTTAAGAGAAATACCTTAATTCTAACAGATTATTATACTAACATGTTTTAGAAGATATTTAATAAAAGCAGATAAATATTGACATAACTTATATAATTAAATATTTTATTATAAGAACTCACCTAATGTCTCTGTCAAAGATTATGATCAGCCAACTCTTTTGTCTTCAGATTAATAATTTTATATTAGATGAGTGCTAAAGATATATGTACAAAGGCTTCAATATAAAACATCGGCCACTTTTCAATATTTTAGGTGCCAAATTTTTTAATTTCATGGTTAGGAAAGTTTGAGATTCTTCGGTACATCTGTGAGACAGCTTGACATTTGACTTATATAAATGCTTAGAAGGAAAACAATTGAAGATGATCCTATTAAACCATACTTATGTCAAAGCAATTATTTGTGAAATTTCAACCTCAAAGCATACACTGTACTGACTCATTTTATGTGTCTGGGAACTAATTCATATCTACAAAGGATTACAGAATCATTATTCTTTTGTGACAATTCACACTTCAAAAGACAAAGCTCTGTCCTGGCATAAGGTGAATGAATGATATTGCTGCCTAGTCAAAACAAGACAGAATACATGGCAGAAAACAGACATCACTTCTGAGCAATAAATTACAGCACAAGCTTGCAACTAAATGTTGAAAGACAGTCTTATATTCTGCTCCTTAATAGCTCTGTTTGACATACAGAAAATAGAAATGAATTTCAATATGTTAATTTTGGTCAATTTAATCACCAGAAAATGTACGTGATTATAAGAAAAGTAGTGAAACAGTTACAGACAGGTGACATTGGGGAGACTACCTACTACTTTGGTCTTGAGGTTTAGCCCATCAAACGTCCATGTTTGTCAAATGATGATGTGGGTGTATAAAAAACAGTCAGTATTAACAGTACTATGTACAGACTTTTTTCTAAATACTATTTTTTAAAATAATGTGAGAATTACTCTTATTTTGCAGACATAAACTAGTTAATTGTGTTGATTAATGTGTAAAGTTAATGAGGTCAAATTTTTTATTTCAGTCTCTATGAGAGGCCAGATAGCTTCACACAGAAAGTTTTTTGTTGTTGTTGTTGGTGAAAATATCCCTCTATTATCTTTTTTTAATTATAAAGATATAGGGTACAATTCAGGGTTAGGTATACAAACGTTGATTGTACAGGTACCCTTGTTGATGAGGTATATCCCTCCGTCCCCTAGCAGTTTCCCTCAACTGCCAATCCCACTCCCCTCCACTGACAATATCCCACTACTGCCAATTCCTTTCTTATAGTATTATGATGATTGTTCAAGGTCCGCTTATGAGTGAAAACATATGGTACTCTGTTCTTCGTTTCTGTGATAGATCACTGAGTATGAGTATGATCGACTCTAAATCCATCCAAGTTGCTACAAAGTCCATATGTTTGTCCTTCTTTATGGCTGCATAATATTTCATTGTGTATATGTACCACATTTTTAAAATCCAGTCCAGCTTCAAAGGGCAACACGGTTGGTTCCATGTTTTGCTATTGTGAATAGAGCCGCAACAAACATATGTGTGCAGGTATCTTTTTTGTAGAATGATTTGAGTTCCTCTGGATATATTCCCAATAGGGAAATTGCTGGATCATATGGAAGGTGAATTTCTAGTTCTTTCAGAAATCGCTAGACTGTCTTCCAGAGAGGTTACACTAGTTTGCATTCCCACTGCATCCTTGTCAGCATCTGTCATTGTTTATTTTATTAATGGTGGCCATTCTTACTGGGGTTAGATGGTATCTTAATATGGTTTTGATTTGCATTTCTCTGATGATGAGTGAAGCTGAAGACTTTTTCATGTGTCTGTTGGCTGCCTGTATATCTTCTTTTGAGACATATCTATTCATGTCTTTTACACAATTTTTAATGGGCTGTTTGTTTTTTTCCTTTTGGCGCATTTGAGTTCTTTGTAGATCCTAGATGTTAGGCCTTTGTCAGATACACAGTTGGCAAATATTTTTTCCATTCTGTGGGCTGTCTCCTTGCTCTCTTGATGGTTTCTTCTCCTTTGCAGAAACTTGTTAGTTTGATGACGTCCCACTTGTCTATCTTATTTCTTAAGGTATAGGCATTTAGGGTTCTGAATAGGAATTGGTTGCCAGTTCCAATTTCCATAAGGGTGTCTCCTGGGTTTTCTAAGATTCTTATAGTTTGAGGTTTTATGTTTAGGTCTTTGATCCATTTAGAGTTAATTTTTGTGTATGGTGAGAGGTAGGGGTCCTGTTTTAATCTTCTGCATGTGATCAGCCAGTTTTCCCAGGACCATTTACTGAATAGGTTCTCCTCTTCCCAGTGGTTGTTGTTGGAGGTTTTGTCAAAGATGAGTTGGTTGAGAAATTGAGGCTCTGCTTCTGGAATCTCTATCCTGTTCCATTGGTCTATGTTTCTGCTCTTGCAACAATACCAGGCTGTTTTGATTACTGTAGCCTTATAGTAAAGTTTGAAGTCTGGAAGTCTGATGCCTCCTGCTTTGTTTCTTTTGCTAAGGATTGTTTTGGCTATTCATGGTCGTTTATGTTTCCTTATGAATTTCTGTATTGTCATTTTCAGGTCTGAGAAGAGTGCTTTTGGTAACTTAAAGGGTATTGTGTTGACTCTGTAGATTGCATTTGGTAGGATGGACAACTTCACTCACACAGAAAGTTTTGTCCTAATGCAAAAAATTGTACTTGACCATAATCCTGAGCAACTGTATGTATCTCATATGTCTTCACTAGATCATAATGAAAACTACACTAGGTTCAAACTATGCCCACTTATGGAAAATAAAATACATGGTATAATTTCCCTACTAGGTGAGGTCATTAGTACAATTTTCCATGAGAATCAAAATATATTTTTTCAAAAAAAGTATGTATTAATTTTATCCTTATTTTATTAATTTTTAGATAACCTTATTAAAGAACAATAAATGTATGCCTCTATCACAAATTTATTCTATCATCCGATATACAGCATCATTTTAATTTACTTATTTTTGGTCAATATATTTAAACATTAAAACCTTAATATGTTATGAACTTCCTAGGTTAAACTGTGCTAGTTCTTGTACATATTTAGGCATCTTTCCTCTCACACATAATCAGTGGCTTCATTTTCAACAAATGAAGATTGCATGTGTATCTTTGAATCAGAAAACCAACATCTAAAGAACATTAAGTGTAAACCTAAGTTGTATCTCCTTTAAACTTTTAAAATAAAATCTGTATCTCAAAAATAATCTGAGTGAATACACCTATCTCATAACATTAAGCATTAAATTTTGTACTTACATTCTTCCATAAAAAGAAACTCATTACATTAAACATTAAGTGTTGTACTTATATGCTTCCATAAAAAGAAATAGGCTTGTGGAAGCATATCTTGGCCACCAAATTCTCCTATTAAAGAAGCCCAGAGTGCTTACATTTGAAGTAGTCCTTATTCATTATGTTATTAGTAATATATATTATCATATCTGTAAATGCCTCATTAAAAAAACATTAAAGGAGATTGTTGGATTATACCCAGACATGCAAAATTAAAAATAATCTCCATTCCTTTATGATACTCAAATTTATATAACTTATAATCCTCTCACACTATTTGGTGAATAACTGTTTAATTTTGTGCTGTGGTTTCTCTGAATAATCATGATTATCCTAAACATATTTTTGCCCATTTCCATGGGGATGCTATGTAAGAAAGTAATATGAAAAAAGGGATTATTGAGCATATTTTATTTATTTTTAAATTTTATTCTCAGGAATTGAAGCAAAAATAAAATAGAGACTGGGTATGAAACATTCCTGAGCAAACAAAACCAATTAGTCCTGAAAAATAGCCTTAACTTTTGGTAAACTGCAAACATGAGTAAAATTTAACTTGAGCATTTTTGGTAAATTCCTCATTTTAGAAAAACAAAACTTAATCTCTGCTGATCATAAACACTTAACTATGCATTGTTATGTGAATAGGGACTATACAACAAGGTAAACCAAAAATGACAACTTTGTAACTGCAACTAATCAAATCATTTATTTATTTTGCTTCTGCATTTACCCAGTAAATACTTGCCTGTGACACTTTGTAATGGGAACAGTTAATCTCTTTCACTCTTGTGTTCCCCCATTCATGAATTGACTCTTACTCAATACACTCTTTAAAATTTTATTATGACTTAATTTTTTTTTTTATTTACACAAATTTACCTAATATATTTTGAGATATAAGTACTTCCTTTATTGTATTTATAAACATATCCTCTCTGGTGCAAGAATAAAAGACTGAGTGAAATGACCAATCCACTAGGAAGTATAAAATAGTTATTGTAACTGTAACAGTAATAGTATTAAAAGCTAAGTCTCTTGATTGCTCCCTAATTGACTTTTAAAAATTGAAACATACTGTATTAGGTAGATTATGCTAGAGTTCATAAACCTGACAAACATAAACCTAGTGATAACAAGAAAAGCCCCAAATTTTAGTGGCTTAGGACAACAAAGGTATATTTCACTCTCATTTCAAATCTATTAGCAGCCTAGAAAACCAATTTAGGCATGCTCCTTTAGGTGTTGCTCACCAGTGTCAGACATCCTTAATCTTGTAGAACCACTGTAACAAAAAAAGCTTCCATAATTAATATGGCATTGACAATTAGATGTTGTGGCAATAATAAACTTCCCTGAGCACTGTGATTCTGGGAAGCAGTGGCAGATGAAGAATACCTCTATCCTTTGTGTTCCAGAAAACAGATTACTACAAAGAAATATCCCTTCCCTGCATGATTTAAGTAAGATGTATGTGTGGCCCCACCACTAACTATGACAACGTCAAAGACCCTGCAAATGCCATTTTTTAACTTGATGAATGATTAGCTGAGCTGCTTGTCCACGTTGACCAATTAAAACATAATGCTTGTTAACCTAACTTTTATTAAGATTCTTTTCCTCCCCGCTTCTGAACTTTAGCATCCAACCTGAGCCAGGATGCAGCTCCTCCTGAAATACTCCTAAGGAGAATGAACTGATCTGAGGGTAAAATATTCTCTGATCTCCTGTCCGATCATGCAGCTACTCCACATTCCATTTCCCAACACCTGGTTATCTCTAGCCTTGTTTACTCCTCCATATAAAAGAAAAAATGATTGTCTGACTTGAGATACTTACAGATTGCATGGTCTGAACGTTCTATTTTTTTAAGATTGGAAAATATCGTTTATTTAGAAAGTAAATGAGAGAGATTCATCTCGCAAGGTAGGGGAGCGGGACAAGGCTAGGAGACATGGCGGTCATTGCTCAAAGAGCCACATGGACACACCAAAGTTTAACAAAATAATAGCGACTGCTGTTTGAAGTTGAATGCCTTTTAATCCTTTCCTTTGCCGGGAACAAGCTATTAAAGTGATTGTATGGTGGTCTGCTACATATCGTCATGGAGGGCAGGAAAGCACAGGTACTGATGTTAGGTGATAGCAGGCAGATGGATGGGTTAGTCATATAATTGCTGCCATATTGTTGGGGTCTGTGTCATGAAAGCCATAAGGAGCTGATTAGGTAAACTTGTTTACAAAACAAGCTCAGGAGGGGGTTTTGTAAAGCAATTATCAATAGTCACATCTGAGAAACTGGTTCTGTCCTTGACTAGTAATTAGAGCATAAATTAAAGTGAATTGCTAGAAAAACATGGCAGTTCCAAGCAATGTTAAAATGGCTGCTCATTGGGTATGTTGACTTCATCTTATGTTCTTTCACTACTCCTCTTATTGTTTTGAAATATTTGTACCTGGGAACAGGGATAAAAGTCAGTTTTCTGTATCTGCCTCCTGCTGGATAGGCATGTAGAGAAGTCCCTACCTGTTCAGGAGCTCATGGAGTTGCTAAGTATCTTTAGTATCTGTATACAAAGCACTGTGTAAAAGCATATACCATTAGAATTAATATTACTATAATAAAGGTCATTATAGCCACTTTTATGACATCTTAAGGCTTTGATATCTAGTAAAATGTATTTATAGTTACCCCAGTGGGGTCAACACCCACTACAGGAGTCCAGACAGTTTTGACTGTTGCACCAGTGAGCTCTTTAATCCATATGTGGATGTCCCTGCAGCTTGTCTTCAAGTTTCCTTGGTTTTTGTGATAAGAATTTATAAAGAGTTGTAAGGGGTTTGTAAATAATGACTTTAACAAAGAAATACAGCTACTTTGAGAAAGCTTTAAAGGAAAACAAAATTGAAAACATGAGTTTGGAGACATATAGTTAGGTTGTAGTTTAAATTGTAGGAGATAATAATGAGCAAGATAATTTAAAACAGGTAACTTTGGTGAGAATAAACTGTCCTTTTTGTTTTTTATAATAAGTCTAATATACCTTCACAACGATTGATATGTTTGTTAAAGAGGGTGGAGCCCCAGTAACCTTCACTCTGGAAATTGACATCTCTCCATTTTTGTTGGGAGGAGCAGGTGGAGGGGTGGTATTGGCCTTCTGCCTTGACAGGGAAATATTCTCTTAAAGTTTAACAAAAATAATTAGTAATACTTTAAACAAAAAGTTATTTTGTTATCCATCCTATGTTAGATTAGTAATCCCTGTGCCTGGAAGGAGGTTTTAAAATCATTAACAATTTGGCACTCAAAATCACTGTAGCTGATTATAAATTACAGTGGTTGACTGAGATACCATTTTAAGATTTTACAATGAATGTTGTTTACAAAAACAATTTACCTTATCTGCAAGAAGATCAGGAGGAGGGTGTGTTGTAGTTGTGATTCCTGAAGCTTTTGTTCCTTTCCCCGCCCTAGAGAGCCTGAATTGAGAACATGAAGAGTTATGTAGTAAAGGTTTTAAAAGCATAATGTTATATAACACATGATTACCAGCCATTGTAAAAGTTACTTACTTGGCCAAAGTGACAGTCCAAAGATTTCTAAAAGTAAAAAAAAAAAAAAAAAAGAGATTTTAATAGAGGAGATTTTAAGCAACAAAAATCAACAAACATGGGAGAGGAGGAGCTAATTGAATTTTTCTCTTCCTCCTCAACTCTGTTGTTTACAGGAGAAAATTATTTTGGAGAGTGCTAATTAAGAGATTTGTGTTTTGGTCTTTGAGTAGCATTTTGGGCTAGCTTTAAAGTGATTGATATTAATGGTAAATTCATAGAAATAATTAAAATTTTGTAAACTTGATTGTTCATAGAGCTCCTTTCACATCTTTCCACATACCTTCCATATCCTGTCTTCAACATATGCATACCATTTTTTGACATGCTTGAACCTTCTATTGTTGTCCTAAACTTTCCTGCCTTCAAATAACCAGCCACTTTATTGCAGGACAAAAATTTACCATACAAGATTCTTTCTATACAAAATTATTCTCTTTCTTTTATATCCTTCCATACGAAAAACACATTTTTATACCAATAACCCTCTTTACATCTTTCCTTTGGCTTCTTGTTTATTTCTTTTACCTTTTTATATGTAATTTTTACATTTATAATTTGAATTAACCTTTAGTAACTTTTGATTAAGATAAGGCTATATGATTCCAACATGGATGGCCAGGACCAAATAGCTGGCACCTGTGTTAATTAAGAAAATGATTTGGGTTCCAGAGCCCTAATATTCGCCTGGGGATTGTTGAGTTGGTGATGAGCCATGCCAGGCACTTTAGCAGATTTCCAGGATTTCTCAGTGTCCACCATTTTTGAACCAGGTGTTCTCTCCTCTCTTCAGAAGAGAATACACCTGCTTCCCAATGGCTTTTTGCCTACACAGTGGACAAGGTCCTGGAGATTTAGGCCTCCATGAAACAACTATCCTTCTAGTGCTCCTGCAGATTGTACTCATAGCAATGAACACCATTCCCTTAGCAAGTTCCTTCTTACCAGGTCTCTCATGGGCAGTTGGAGATTTGGACTAATGGTGGCTGGAATTTGGGATGGTTTTTTTGGCCCTCTGGTCTTGTAGCCCTCCATGTTGGCACCCTGTTGCTTCTCTAACATCTTGGCTGGAAAAAAAAAAACAAACCTCAAAAGTTATTCTGTAATTGGCTATACATATGACATTTTGACAATTTCTCTGTCTGTAGTGGTCTGATGTAAAACCCTTTAGAGTGAACAGACCACATGGATGTGAAATGATCTGTCCCTGTTTATTTTTAAATTATGAATTGGCAAATTTGCTTTAAATAAGCTTTAGAAAGCCTAACATAATAAATTCTGCTATTGTCTAGCTCTAATATTTTATTTAACACATGGTAAACCAAGATTTTACCAGAGCATTTGCAAATTTAGTTTGAAAAAGTAGAGTGAAATGACAAGATTTGTTTTTCATAGTTAACAGGATTAATTAACACACAATCCCTTTAGTTTTTTGTCTGGAAGGAAGATAGTCCTAGTTTAGATCTAATTTGAGAGACTTATCATAGAAAAAGAAACATGAACTTTAATATCTTTTTTGTCTCAGCCACCTTCTTGAGGCGAAACCAGTTAAGCCATGGTGAAAGCCTGAGAGGGCTTTCCAGAACATGTGGTGGAGAAAGGTGACAGGGAGGTGGTGTATGTGTTTGACTTTACTGCAGCTAGGAGGGGCTGCTGCAGGGGTTTATCAGTTAGAGGAAGATGGGGAGAAGAGGGAGGAGGCTGGGGTTGGTTGCCATGGCCACTGATGCTGCCTCTCCTCCAGAGGTCAGGGTGAGTATAGAAACATGGAGGATGAGAAGGGAGAGCAGAAGGGGAAACTGACTGAGGGTAGTGTAGCAAAAGCAGATGACAAGAGACCAGAGAACTTAAATCAGCTGGGTCAGCGTCATTTGTTAGAGGGAAGCAAGAAGGAGTTAAAGTAATTAACAATGGAGTTCAGAAAAGTTCCACAGGAAGAACAAGGGGTCTGATTGACATGCCATTTTGAAAACCTCAAACCATTTGCCCACAGGGCAACAATAGAGGTCAAGTTGAAGGAGAATACCAGAGGCAAGAGACCCATCTTGAGCCTGTCTCCTGATCGCCAAATATTGAGGAGGAGACGCTTAGGGAAGATGCTCCTCTCTAGTGAGAGGGTTCTGAGACATCTTAGAATTCATTTCAGTGGGGTGACTTAGAATTCATTTCATGGGGTTTCCCATGAGGGTGATTCTAAAGTGGGGGGGGATAAATTGGTCTTAAGAATGCTCTCTGAGAGGCTCAAAAGAGAAAACAGCCATCCACGTCCTCAGCTGGCATCCCGGACAGGGGATCAGTGGAATCAGCCTGGGGGTATGAGAATCAGGTGAGTAGGGTATCCTTTAGCTTCCTCTCCCACCAGAAGGCCGCAGTAAGGCTTCTCCTATGTGTTTTCAGAGACTCAGTGCTGAGATTCCGTAGAGAGTCCTCTACCCCAGCAAAGCTACTGAATGGAGGACAATGTCCTCTCAGATAACATTCAAAGACTGGCTAGCTAGGAATTGAGTAGCACATGAAAAGAAGAGTTGATCTTGATAGCTCTTCAGAGCAGGCCAGCAAAAGAGACACAGGCAGTGAGTAGGATGCTTCTACACAGGCAGCAGCTACTTTTACACAGGCAGAAAGACAGTAGCCTCTTTGAGCTCACCTTCTGACCTTCTAGTGGGTATGGGGTCACGAACGCACTGGTGATGATGTAGTTTCATACCAGACCAGGCTGAGGTGACAGGGAGTCGTTCTTTCGATGTAACTCATCACAGGTGATAAGAGTGAGAGTGGGTAACAGAGAAAAGAATCCAAGCACCTGGTCTCTTTCCACAGAGAGAGACTCAGGTTGGAAAAGAGGAGAGTGAAAGAGTGCAGCATATATAGGTGAGACCTTTAAAAATGGTAGGTCAAAAATATCCCAGCAGGGCCTCCAAAATGTTAGGTTAAATCCCCTAGGGGGTTATGCCATCTGGTGCCACAAAAAAGATGTAAAGAATTTCACAGAAGTTAGATTGGAAAATACAGTTTATTTAGAAAGTAAATTAGAGAGAGAGAGGGAGATATTCACCTCCCTAAGGTAGGGGAGGGGGCCAAGACTAGGAAAAATGGTGGCATAGCTCAGAGCTCATGGACACACTAGCATTAACAAGGCAATGTCCAGGTTCTCACTGTTGTAGTAATTGCCCTCCCCTAATGCAACGGGCTCTTCTACCACTTGCTCGCTGTGCCCTGCAAAAATCTTTTCTAATTTAGTTCTCTGTACAGCACCTGTTTTTGTTTTTTTACTTGACAGCATCTATTTAGAAATGACATAGGTCAATTCTCCTCATATTTTGGGGGTCAGAGCAATTTACATAACCATGCTTTTCCTCAAGGTCAAGGAAAATGCTGTCTTCAATGCCTCAGAAAGACTAAAAAAATTTTGCCTTTTGTGCAATTCACAACAAAATATGTGAACAAATTCTTTACTTAAGGGATGAAACAGATGAAACATCCTGTCATTGTGACTCTCACAAAACTGCAATAATTTCCTAAACAAAAACTGATACTTGCTTTATGGTCAAAAACCTTCTACTCCCCCTAATATCATGGTATTATTTTAAACTTTACTTAGCTTTATGTCAGATTTTTTTCAAGTTTGATAGCTTTCTGTCATATTATTCAACATAACACATTGTACTCCCAGTTAAAAAATTTAGATACTCTGTTAAATGTAATTATTACATTTTCTTTCATAAAGTTGCTGCCCACATAGTCATTAAAATAATAATTTCACACAGAAAAATAAAAGAATAGGATGAGGTCAATGTATTATTATTAGTTTAAACAATAATCAAAATGCTTATATTCTGAATGTAACAATTTAGACCAGAAATTTGTTGGCTTGTGTAGTTTTATACAGCCCGAAAACTAAGACTGATTTTTTTATTCCCTTCTTTACATTTTAGAAATATTATAAAATAGCAACCACAGAAAAAATAATTTATCTTATGTAACTCATAAAATCAATCATATTTACTATCTGACCTTTGCATTACAATTTTGCTGACTCTTGATTTAGATAATTATATGACAGAGTCATGAAAAATAATAAACTAATGGCTAATTTCAAATTATTTTATATCGAATGGAAAGTTTTTGCTTAAAAAAGACCAGGAATGCATGGCAAATATCACATTTGAAATATTTGTCATTCTTGATTGTTTGTATTAATTTCTCAAGCTTAAGTTTGCACAAAAATTATGTGTTATTCCTATAAATATCAGCTACTTTGTATGAATTATTTCAAGTTGCTAGTAGAAATATTTGATCACTCTGCTCAAAATCATTAAATAAAATTTTGGTATTTTAAATTGTAAAATGTTAGAATATTTTGACCAAAATATTAGCAAGTTAAAGCTATAAAAGTTTCATATGTTTCAAGACTGTATTCTTATTCTCAGCATTTTAGTCTAAATAAACCTCATTGAGTACATGAAGTAAACAGACTATATTTTAAGTGTCATAAGTTTTGCCAGGGCTCAATTATGCCACTAGATGGAGCATTTAACACTGCAGAGAGCTATGGCTGAAAACGCATTTAAAAGAGAGAGAGAGAGAGAGAGAGAGAGAGAGAGAGAGAGAGAGAGAGATTGAGATTGATTTTAAAGGGGAAATATATGAAAAATATTACCAGAAATAAAAATAAAATAAAACAAAAAAACTAAACATTTGACAAAGTCTCCTCAATACTATGTCATGATTTTACATTCAAATTTTATTTTCCAGACTGTAAAAATTAATAAGAAAGTTGAGAAATCAGACTTCACTAAAAAAAAGAAAAAAAAAAACAAAAAAACTTTCAATGATCTTCTCCATTGACTTTTTCTTTGGTATTCTCAATTTCTTCTGATTTGACATGAGCTACAATACAAATGAGTTTTTGTGATGCCTTGAGAAGGAAATACTGACACAATTTACACTTTAAAATGGCAATTTTTAACAATGGTAATAAATATGTGTGGGTTGGCACTAGTGGGGGAGGGGAAGAAAAAGAGAGAGAGTGAGCATCAGTGAAAAGGAAACACTGTCACATTGTCATTACATGTCTGTGAAAATAAGATGTGTGTACAAAAGATTTTTTTCAGGTGCCTGGGTTGGAAAGATAGGTCAAAGTGGCTAGGAGTCCTCAGTGAAAGTTCAGAGTCTGTTGGTTCAAGCTATAGCGTTAAACAGAAGCATGTTGTGCCTCATCAGGCTCCATTTTGAACCCATTTTCTTCAGTCTGAGAAACTGTATATATATATATATATATATATATAATGTTTATATAATATATATATATATAATGTTTAAAAAGGAAAATAGAAATTAAATTTGCAAAAAGTAATGTTTATCCAGGTAAATTTATGCATCTCTAAACTTAAGTTTTGCCAACTTACTGAAACCCATAATTTAGGCCTGTTCCAGTGTGCAGCTGTTTAAATGAGGTTGGAAGCAATTTTGTCACACGATGCTGATGTCAGTTAAATGCTGAGTATTAGCAGAAAGGGAAAACATCTGTTGAGTGAGTGTATCTGCTGTGTTGTTCAGCATTACCCAAATTCTAATGGATCTTACTGACAGAGGGGCCAGCTCCTTGGCCTTTAAAGTGAAATTTAGACCTATCAACTAGTACAGATATGCATGTATATGAGGGGAAGCAATTAAAGATATTTTTTCCTCCTTGGAAGATGCCAGGAATATTCTGAATGAAGACTTTCAGACAAGTCAGGATACAAAACTGCCAAGTGTGAAAATGATTACAAATGATAGTTTATATGGAAAAGCATTAACCAAAAAGGATGTCTAGTTTCAGAACTATTTTCTGAAAACAAGACTTTAGGGAAATCCTATGATATTTCAGACCAAAGAATGATAATTGCTTCAATACGGTTTGTAAACTAAAAAAATAAAATAAAATAAAAATAAATCAAAAAGTATATTCCTTCCACAAAGATTTACTTTCAAGTATATATTGAAAAACAATATTTGTGTAAGGCAGGTATTTATAATAAGACTAAATTATTTTAGAAATAATTACATTTAGAAAGATATAACAATTTTTGCTGACCTTTGAAATCTATTTTGTTATTTGTTCATCTCTAAAGTATCACATGTTATCACTTATAAGTGGACCTTTAACAATTATAATACTGTAAGAAAAGGACTGACAGTAGTGGGAAACTGCCAGGGGAGGGCAGGGTGGGATTGCAGTAGTGGGAATCTTTGGGGGAGGGATGGAGCATGCCTCATTAACAAGGGTATGTATGTAATGAACATTTGAACACCTAACCTTGAATTTTACTACATCTTTAAAATGAAAAAAAAAAAAGATATAAACTATTGAGACCAAAAACAAATGAAGTATCCAATCTATATTCAAGTTTTACAAATCTCTCAGCTGTTCTGCAGGACAATGTCAAGAGAAACTCATTTACTGTGAGATGACCATAAATTTCTTATTTCAATCTTGTGGATTTAGGGCAATTGTCATGTGGAAATAGTAAATAAAGAAGAAAACTTTTTCAACTTAAAACTGTATGAATAGTAAAGTAATTTAATAAAAGATCTATGACTATAGACAATAGAAATATAGATACATTTCCAGCAGGTAAACATAATGCTCTACAAAGTATCTGCCCTGGGTATTTGGCATTTTACATTGTTGATCTGGTTAAGATAAGGAAATTCATTAACTGATCAGATTGTGGACAGATACATTTAGGTTAGAGATAAAACTTATGACTTGGATTACTTGCATGAGATAACTATATGTAGGTATTAGCATGAATTCTCCAATTGGGAAAGTTTTTTTCCTTATAAAAGTCTGATAAATATATTTTTACATGCAAGCACTTAAGAATCAAATGACCTTAGTTGAAATTATGACTTTTTTTCTGTCTACATTATGGTCGTAATCCAACTAAATTTCTAGGAGGTAATGATGTCATCTCACAAACTTACAAAGACTGATATGATGAATTATTTTTGGTCTTTCTTTATTAGTAGTAGTAGTGGTATTTTGATGTCAATGTTTATATTTTGAAGACACATTTTCTTATTTCTGTATGTATTATCCTATAATATTCTTGGCTATCAAAATACAACTATCTACAATAGAGATAGATATTGAGATAGAAATGAAACATAAATATAGATACACATGGTATAATAGGCTCAGATAATACTAAGGTAAAAAGACATTCTCATTTTACTTGAAAAATAATTGAAATAAATCACGTGATTTTACTTCAAAATAATTGAAAAAAATTAAGGGTTCACAGAAGTTATAAAAAGTAATCAGAACAGAGATACAAAAGCTACCAAAAATTGTGAGAATTAGCTTTGTTGCCAAAAATGCTCATAATGAGTGAAATTAAGTTCAGTGCTTCCTGACTTCTTTTCTTTTTATTTAATCCATGTGGTTGACATATTAATTCTGGATTTTTTTTTTAGGTGTTAAAATGTGAGTTGATCAAACATGATTGTTTTTTATCCCTGAATATTATTAGAACCTATTAAAATATTACTTAAACTGTACAGAAGGCAAAGAAAAATAGATAACTAGTATAATTATCTAAACTAAATATAGCGATTTAATTAAACAATAATTTTTTAGCAGATAATGAATATCATTATTAACATATCTAACATCAACTAAATAATTAATAGACTCTTCAGGGTTTTTTGCAAATTAAAAAAAAATTACATTTGAAAGCATTATTGAAATCATGCTTTAGAAAGTGACACAATACTACACTTCTACCAGATCAAGATTCTCTTTCAAAAAAGTATGTTATTGATTTCCTCACTATAACTGTCTCTATATAGTCATGGAAATCATTCTTGCAAATATGTATTTAGGGAGACATCAAAAGCAGATTATTCACCTAGTGAAGTACAACAGCTCCAAAGGATTTACTGTGTGCTTACTGCAGCAGTTGTCACCAAAAACTGTTAACTCATAAGCACAGCAACCACTTCATTTATTTCTTTTCATCATTTCAAAGGAAATTCAACTCTGTGTGGAACTATTAGGCTTGTTTAGAAAAAGGCTATCATAAGAGGAAAAACATTTTTTCAGTAATGATATTTTCAAAAGAATGTATTAATTTAAATTACTTTTGAGAAATATGAGCAAATGTTTAACAGTACTACACAGTGTGCACTTACTATCTTACTTTTGAAAAAAACATATTTTGGGATAAATGTTCTTGCATACCCTTTATTAGTACTCCTTAGTTAAGGTTCAAAATATAAATGGCAGCTTTAGTTAGACAATTTAAAAATGTATAATGATAATGCATATCAGTCATACATATGGCACAATTTTAGAGTCAGAATGCTGTTGGGCAGGCACTTTCTTCCTTTTTTTAATAAACAACATTTCTGACTGCTATTAATGTGCATGATATATGATTGGGAAAGGGTGAGATGAGTAATTCATATATGATAAAGGATACTAGTATAGTTTTTTTATTTTTTTTTTTACTTGCTTGTTTTATATATATATATATTAGGATAAGTGTAAGAAAATTTATTCCAGGGCTACTTTTCATCAAGTGATAGAGATATATAGGTGACAGACAAACATATCAATGGATATATACATAGATAGAGAGGAGAGAGAGAGAGAGAGAGAGAGAACTAGATAGCTTAGTAGTTTATTTTTTGTTCCTTGCTTACTACTGTAATCAGTCAATGAATGTACTTTTTACTAAAAAGTGAGTATAGAAAGATAACATATTCTTTTCATAGTAATTTATTTAACTTCTAAAATAAATGATACAAATTGAATTTTCTGTGATCCTTTCCAGCTTTTTTAATGAACAGATTATCTATGAATTCAAAAAAGCTGCCTTTTTTTCCATCCTGTAACAATGAGTACTCACTCTGATAGGACAAGTTGGTGAAATACTCTCCTTTAGAAGACATACACTTTTTTGCTTTTCCCCCCTCTACTAATTCCATCTGTTCCATGCACTAGCTAAGGTCCTTAAATTTTGGAAACAGTCCTGAGTCTTCCATTTTGAGTTTCCCAACATAAACCCACTGTTAGTCACAACTCTTCTTTGAGCTTATTATTCTTATAATAAGCAGTGATGATGCAATTTTCTTCCAGCCTCTAAGCATTTGGAGAGAATTAATGACACAAAATGCATAAAACACTCTAAGACCTTAGAAAAAGCTACTCTGGCCACAGAATATTAATTTTTAGGACATCAGAAGTGCTCCTTGGCATAAGTGTAAGACACAGCTTAAAATTTATTAAACAGCCTGACAGTTTTGAGATGTTTTGGATATATCATAATGCAATATCATAACTGAAAGGGCTCTGAAGACAATAAAGTTTTACTCAATTATAATTGCCATTAAATTTAGAATTTTTAAAAATTATGGCAGTAGTTCTTTTTTATTTATTTGTATTTTATTTTATTTTTTAAATTTAATTTTTTTTTTTTTTTGGTTTGAGGTCTTACTCTCTCCCAGGGGAAGTACAGTTGTGCCATCATGGGTCACCACAGCCTCATAGTTCTCCTTTAAAAAAAAAAAAAAAAAGCTAATTATAGTTGAGAAAAGATCACGTTTTATATCATCTATTCTATTTTACCAACATCAATAACATTTCATCAAGATTTAAAGTGATTTGTCTTGTGTTTACTAGCTATAGTCCTAGAAGCAAAGTATAGCTTGATTTGTAATAAACAATAAGCATTTAAAAATAAGTGTAAAGTGTGTCATGAATATATAAAATAATTATTCATATATTTAAAGTAAACTTCAATATATTAGTATTTATGTGTATGTGTGTACATGCACATATTTTTGCAAATTATAGTTGCTTTTATTATATGACCTATTGTTCATTTTTCACTTGTAGGAATTTGTATTGCTTGTCTGAAAAAATATGTCTCTCTTTTATGCCAAATAATTTGATTTTATTTTTAAAAGAATACCGTAGACCTAAGACTCTGAACTGCTGAAGCAGTCCTGCACTGCTTGCAAGAGCTGAGTGTGCACATCTCTTCCCAAGTCTGGGTGGAAGGATATCCCATTGGAAGCTTGAAATCAACAACAGTAGTGTGGTTTAAATTTACACCGTGGAGATTAGCAACTGCAAAATATCAGAATTTATTTCCTTTGGAAAGCCACTTGCAAATATTCACCTACAAACCACTGAGATTTAAAGGGACTTGATTTTACCTTTGAGATACAGAAAAGAATGTGAAATTTGATGATGCACCTTCATTGGTAAGTAAATTCTACACTATATACGTTTATATTTACCTTATGTAAAACTACTTCGAAATAGTAGTATAGAGACAACATATAAAAGTATTTCAAGACTTCCATAAGAAATGAGAGATATAACTTCAACAGATTTTCTCAATAGGCAGATAAAGTATTTTCTTACTAATAATATTTGAAGTAAGAATATTAGACTGCTATGCAGGAAAAAGTGTTGACACTTTCATATCCCCTTCATTCTGATGCAAGAAGCTCTGTGCAGACTGATGGGGGAGTGATGGAGAGAGACTCTCCTTCCAAGGGAAGACATTTGCTTCAGAACTCCAGTTTTTCAATATACTTACCCAACATGGCAAGCAATTATATGAAACTCAATGTGTCCAAACTGGGAAGACAAACAGCAAACAACACATTCCCTTCTTCAACGATGCTTCACGTTCTCTGAACTTCACCTTAGTGATGACTCCATTATACCCAACCTAACCCCATCATTGGGTGCAGAAACATGTTTCCAAACACTAAAATCCTCTGTCTTCCCCTCAAATTCGAATCAGTGGCAAGATGACATTACCCTGTATTACTGTGCCACAAATTCTCAAAGACTCACTTATACAATGAAGTTTTTTTATTTTTCAGTTTATTATTTGCTTTTCCAAAGCATTATTGTCTATAACCTGAAACCTAAAATCCTTAGTAGGTTTTTTCCCCTTTTTTCTGCTCTTTCTTGTTTCCTAGGCATATTCCTAGCACTTCCTACCCTTCACATTCAATATTTCAGCCATGCTAAACTGTTGATTGCATGTTCCCTAGTTTGTAATATTTTATTTATGACAACACTTTATTCTATCCCTATGCTCCCTAGTGAGGTTAACTCTAGTCTCAACAAGTTACAAGATGCTTCATCCTAGATGCTTCATCAGCTGAAATCATTATCTCCTACTGAGATTGCTCTGAATCTATGAGGAACCTATTTATTGGTCTGTATTACTTTCTGGACTATGATGTCTTTGATGGTAGACATCACAGACTTATTCAATTTTATGGACAAATATTTGACAAAAACAGTGGCATTAAATAAATGTTTACTTATGGATGAATATGTGTGTCATACAATATATGTGTAGTTACTTATTGAATATAATAATAATAACTTATTCCTTCCCCTGAACTCTGGTAATACATGAGACATATGGAGAGATCTTAGCGATAGTGAGGACAGATAATGAGATATTGTTTTCTTTTAAATAACTCTGATTGAAGAAAAAGGAATAAATTAGCAGGATAACAGGAGGAAACTATCCTTATAAAAGTCAGATGAATATATTTTTTAAAGCAAGCATTTCAAAGTTAAACCCTGGGCAAACCCTTCGGGTCCCCTCCCACTGTGGAAGCTTTTCTGTTCTCTTAATAAATCCTGCTTTCTCAAAAAAAAAAAAAAAAAAATTAAACCCTGTAAGTCCTGTAAGTAAGGAAAATTCATAAGGATTTCTATGTTAGCAAACAGTAAAGACTCGAAGAACATCGAACATTCTTACACATGGGATAGACTCCACATGTAAAAAACATCTATTCCTTTGTGTTAGACATTTTTACAATTTGTGTGATTTTCTTTATTCATAAAATTGACACTTTGGTTTCTTAAAGATCCTTTTTTTAAAAGAAAAATCAAATGTCTCATTTTAAATTTAAATATGCCACACACTAAACCCAATTCACTCTATATCATCATTAAAACACCTACATTTTGTAGGAGTTGAAGATTTTTCAGTATATTAAATCTATAGAAAGCTTAAGGATTTTGCAAATCCTTCCAGTTTAGGGGGAACAAATGGAAAATTTCCTTATGACAATCAGAAGTTCTAGCCACAAGCCAACACTTTATGAGTGAATAATAAATTATTGCAGACATTTCAGAAATGTCTTTTCGGTCTGTCTTCCTGCTGCATATAGCCTTTAATAAAACTGGAGTGAAAATATGACCAATACTTCAGGGATACAAGATTTTACAGTGAAATAGTCACATTAGTGACTCTGTTTTGGGTGCTGTAGTGCCATGCAGAGTTGGAAATTGAGTGGTAATTTTCTGTAAGGGACACACCAAAGCAAGATTTGCTTGCTGAAGGAAAAATACAAATCAAGTGAAAATAGTCAAAAATAAAAGTCTGTGAAAGTTCTGAAAGAACAATTTTGACTCCCATGTTTCCAGTTCCTATTTCAGTCTGTCATGACTCTATTTCTTGCCGTTTGATTTGGTATGACACCCTCTCTTATTTTAACATATTCCCCTTTTGACCTGAACAAGTCAAATAATGGTTTCCATTACTCACAACCAAATTTCCACTATTTAAAACCAACCTTGCATGTTTTTGGTTTCAGTTAATGACGTCTGTAATTCTAATCTCTTTTCTTAATTTCCACCTTATCATACTTTACTTTTTCTTCAATCTTTTAATCTTCATCATAGCACTTCCCAGTAGCCAGACATTGTTCTAAGCACCTTAAAAATATGAATTAATCTAATTCTTAAATCAACCCTATGAAACAGATACTATTTTTGACTTGAAATTAGGAAGAAAGAAATGCAGAACTGGCTAATAAGATTGCTGAAGGCCACACAGGGAGTGCATGGCAGAGTGAAGATAGAACTCCAGGCATCTAGTTACAGGGACATAACCAATATCCTGTCTTCCTTCCATTTCTACCTGAAAGGACTTTTGAGGATATAAATATTTTTGTAAGGTATATTAGCTTTTGTTTTCTGAAAACCTGCAAGGCATTTCATAGGAAATGTGCAAGCTTAACTCAGCATCTAAGAGCAGAGAGAAGTTGGTAAATGGTGTACTGATGTTGACTGAAGCTGTCCTTTGAAATGTAGTTTGTAAATAAATTTTAATTAATATATTAAGGAGTATGAACTGTATTATCTTTGTTGCATGAGATAAGTAGGTTTCCTTGGCAAGAAACAGCTCTATTTGTATCAAAGTATAGTGCTCTCCAAGTAAGCTTATTTACCCAAAACACAAGCACTTTCTTGGACTTCTTTAAAGAAGAGAAGCAAAGTCTCTGCCAGGACACAGAGCGGCATATTTCTGAGCAACTGGCTACTTGCCTATCTTGAGACGCAGCTGGAAGTAAATAGAAAAGACTAAGCATTACCTTCTTCAAGGACTGTTAAGTAAAGGATGCTCAAAGACTAAGAAACCCTGGAGGGGAGCCGTGGCTCATGCCTGTAACCCCAGCACTTTAGGAGGCCCAGGTGGTAGGATTGCTTGAACTGAGAAGGTTGAGGACATGGTAAACTATGATCGTGCCACTGCACTTCAGTATGGGTGACAGAGTAAAACCCCTACCAAAAGTAAATAAATAAATAATCAAATAAATAAAATACAAAAAAAAAAAAAAAGGACTGAGGAGCTCATACATCTGAGCTCCTGATTATAGCAGCTGAAACTTATACCAACTAACTTCTTCTTGAGTAACAAAACTCATTTCTTATATCAAGAGAATGAGATTAAAAATAAAGTCAATATCTGACTTACCTTTAAAAATGTGAAACAAATATCTGGTCATAGGCTGAGTCAAAGAAGTAAAGATCATCACATGCCAGCAAGCATTCATTTGTAGCTTCCAGAGAAATTAAATGAAAGATTGAGTATTGACTTCTTACTGTGTGTCCTGGGTCAGATGCGTCCATGCAGGTAGGGCAGAACACCCATTGCTTTGTATTCATCAACCTGTCGTTATTCCTACCATTATTGTAGTAGTTTCCTGTTGCAGCTATAATAAATTATCACAACCCTAGTGACTTAATATCGCATAAATGTTTCCTTTTACAGTACCGGAATATTGCTTGCATGGCAGCTAGGGATTTCCAGAAAACACGAATGCAAAGTCTGCCAGGTTCTAAACTCTTAGACTGAGTAGTCCTAGGCCATTTCTCTGGCTGCCTTCTATTGGTGGATCAAACTAATAGACAGGCCAGATTCAGTGAGGACCACACAAAGGTATGGATACCTGGGGCAACATGCACGGTGGGCCAGGATTTTAGTGACCATAAAAAAATAGTGTAGCCAACTATTGTAGTTTTCTTAGAACTGAAGAAATTCTCTGGAATTCTCTGGACATGAGACTTTCAGTACTAAAACCCTTAAACTTCTGAATAAACTGAAATGAATTGGCCACCCTAAAAAAAAAAGAAAAGAAAAAAAAAGCATTATTAGAAAATTTGGAAGCAGAACAGTGTAATAGTCTGTGTTACAAAAAGACGATATTGCGACAAAATATATTTGAGTTGTGTATATTAATTCATTCAATTTTTTTCTGAATCTATTACTTATGAATTGTTTCAAGTATTTATAAAAATAGAAATACAGAAGCTCAAAAAGGTCTCTACAAGAAGTTATTATAGTAGGTTCAGGTTTTTTTATGTTCATACTACAAGACTAGCCAAGACAAGATCAGGCTAGTCTTGAACTGCTTATCGCAGGCAATCCTCTTGCCTTGACCTCCTAAAATGCTGGGATTACAGGCTTGAGCCATCACGCCCAGCTATTGTGAGATCTTAAAGAGGTGAGACCGTGCTTGGTTATTTTTGTGTTAGTCATCACAGAACCAGGTACATTATAACTTTTCCATATATGTTTGTGAGTTATAAATATTAATTACTAAACTTAAAATAAAAGTATTCTTGTTTCCTTAAGTCTATGTTATTTCCAAATGTGTGAAAATTCCATATTCTTTTTTCATTTTCTGATAGTACTATATTACTTTCCTGAGGCTGCTATAATAAATTACCATGAACTTAATAGCTCAAAACAATAGAAATTTATTCTTTCACAATTTTTGAAGCTAGAATTCTGAAATCCTCATGGCCACATTCTCTGGAGGGATATAAGAAAGAATTTGTTTTATGACTTTGGATTCTTTCTGCTTCTGGTGGTTGTGGAAATTTCTTGAGTCATGACCACATTACTCCAATTTGTATTATTTTGGTCACACTTCTTTCTCTTCTTTGTGTCTCTACCAAATCACTCTCTGTTTCACTATTATAGGGACATTTGTCATTGGATTTAGAGTCTATCTATATAATCGAGGATAACTCCCATTTCTGAAAACTCTTAACTTAGTCCCATTTCTTATTATATAATGTAACACTTGCAGATTCTTGAGATGAAGATATGGGTATATCTTTTGGGAGACTACAATTTGGTTTATGACAGGTATTTTTATGCTTATGTGCACAAATATTTAGAATTAAGAAGAATAAATTTTGTCTAAAGTACTTAAGGATAATTAAAATACAACTAAAAATCTATGTGGTGAAAGCAAGAGTACTTTATCTAAAATTATTATAATAGGTTTTTCTATGTTCATACTACAAGATAAATTCATATTTACTTGGTTTTATTTTAAATTAATAAGAAATCTAAACAAGCAGTTGAAGAAATTAATTTCCATTGTTCATGAGAGAACATTGAAATTCATAAGTCCAGGGTAACAACTGAAGAGCTTTGCTAGAGGTCTTGAAATTCTTCCAGAAAATGAGTTTCACCTTTTGTACTGAAGACAGCAGAGGAATAAACAAAGGGAAAGCACCTTCTTGGAAATGAGAAAAAAAGCAGTGGGTCTTCATTTTCTGCCTTCTGGAGGAGGCGTGTGTGTGTGTGTGTGTGTGTGTGTGTGTGTGTGTGTGTGTGTGTGTGTATGTGTGTGTGTGTGTGTGTGTGATTTACTGTCTTAAAAACTGACATAATCCAAAGACAAAGAATTGAATTCAGTGGAAGAGAGAGAGTCATCTAAAGCTAGAATATTCTTACTGTGCATTTATCTAAATTGTCTTTGGACTCTTGCCATAAATACCTAAAAAAAAATCTGTGTTTAGAGAACATAGCACATATTTAAGGAAAGAACATTTTGATACTTATAAAGTGTTTGTTTTCTACAAATATTTAAATTATTAACACAAAATGCTTTTTTATCTGTTATTTCCTACAATGTAGGAGTACACATGATGCATTTAATCAATGAATGTGGTCTGACAATATGTGTCTTTATCTATTAATAATTTCCAAGAACAGTTTGATTGAGACTTATTTTACCTGATATCAGTAAGAAATGTCAGGTTTCTAAATAAATATTTCCAAACACACTCAGGACAAGGTAGATAAAAAGATTTAATTTTTGTTTTCTGTCCTGTTCTGAACTATAACCTTCTTGTCACTCTATTTATTTTGGTTCTCTTTCTCTTAACACGGATGTCCACAAGTGTCCATTGTCCTCTTTTTGCAAAAGCTTACATAGCAGATGGTACAAATGATCCAGCATATATTTGTGGGATTGATTAAAAATTATCTGCCAGAATGCTAACTTTTTTGGCATTTTGTCAAATTAAGCCAATTACTTGTAAAAAAACCTCAAATTATATAAAATAATTGTAACATTTCACCCTTATTTTTCAAGCTTCTTTTCTATCTTAGTAAAATATCATGTAATTAGTCTATCTTCTGAAAATACACTTTTTCTCAAAGCTTTTCTTCTGTTTCTAAGGCATCATTCTTGACCATTTTTTCTTTGTCTGTTTGTATATTAGCCTCGTATATTTAGTTTCTTCTAATACCCAATAGATTAAAATTAGATACATATCTGTCTAATCTAGGTTCATTTTATAATGTAGAATAATGGAAATAATAAAAATACTTTTAATAATTTTAATTTTTGAAAGATCTTCTCAATGCATGTTTCCTAATGAATAAATTGTTTTAAAAATAGACCAATAGATGAAACTATAATACAGGTGACATATTCTTTCAACTCTTTTTAAATAAAATAATCAAAACAATTAAAAAAAGAATAGTAACAACTGTAACTTTTCTGATATAGTTCAGCTATTCTGTATTCTTTGTTGCATATTTTATAAAGATTTTATTGATAATTTATTCTTGAGAGTCACTTTGGAAAAAAATTGTGACATGTAAACCTTAGCCACCTTAGCCTTTTAACCCTGACTTTCTAGTAAGAAACCATTACTCACAAACAAAAATCAGTAAAAGGGAGGGCATTTTAACTCAGGCTGACCAAAGAAGACATAATTTTGTGTCATAAGTCTCCTATTGTTTTTATATCACCTAAAAGACAAACATTTTTCATAATCAGTTTTTATATTTCAAGCACTTAGGCTTTACTAATTTTCATTAAAAATTTAAAAAACTGATATTTAATTTAATGCAGCTTTAATTTATAAATATATTAAGAAGAAAAATAGGAAATAAGCCTGAAAAAGTAATCTGAGAGTTAGATGTGAAAGAAAGGAGAATATGGCAACATGAGAACCAGTTAGAGTTAAATAATTGTCTAGGTGTATACTAATAAATGCATGAACTAAGAAAGCCACTCTGGAAATGCATTATTGGAAGCAAAACGTTTAGATAAAGTAATTGAGCCAGTGAAAGTTGAGAGCTGGAGGAAATGGGAAATAGAAAAAAGCAAATAGAAAAAGCATAACAATAAAACAAAAAGAAACAACACTGATTCTGACGTATTGAGCTGAGAAGAACGGGATAATAGTAAAGTCAAGGAACACCACTTATGAGAGTAGATTCTCGAAATAAAATATCTGGCTTACATGCACATTGAATGTAATCCTCTTTTCTACTTATCCTGTCCTTTCATTTTCTACCTCTGACAGATCTCCATAAATATATCAGCCTTAGGGAGAACCTTATGAAATAATCCTATAATTCCATATTTTTTATGTGCACAAAGGTAGACCAACATGGAATTATTATTCTATGGTGTATGGATAAGTATATAGCAAAAAGAACTAATATACATTATTACACTGTAAATATTTAAACTCACAATGGATTCTTAAAATATTATCCAATGTGATTTTGAGACACATACACCGTCAGTATGTGCTTTAATGTAATATAAATTAATGACCATATAATCCTAAGTAAGAAGTTGTCTGACGAGACAAATTTTTTTGAACTGCGTATATCAAATATAAGTACTATAATTACAGCTTCTTTTCTACTGATATACTGGGGGTTACATATGTCTTTCTCAGTGCATTGGTGATGTTATTATTTCTAAATATTACCTTTACTTCCCCCTTGACTCTCAGTTTTTAATATTGTCTTTGGAACTATAAAATATTTTCAGTGACCCAGTTAAGTGACAAGTTTATGATGCTCATATATTTATAAATGCAAACACTAAAATATTCTATTTAAAATTTGGAGTGGGTAGAATGGGATAATTGTTTACAATTATCTGATTTCATGGATATATATATATATATATATATATATATATATATATATATATATATTCTGAAGTAGGATTCTAGGCTATGAACTACTATCATCCTCAATCAATAAATGAGTGAACATGTCAGAGATTGTCAGAGTTCCAGAATGCATCATATTCTATCATTCTATCTGCTTTCCCTGCTGATCACTGACCAACTCCCTTGCCTACATATCTGTCTACAGACCCTTCACATGACACATGGCCAATGGCATTCTCTTAAACCCTTCAATGTTAGATCTGTATTGAAGACCTTCATTTTATAGTTTGGGATTTCAATATAATCAATGATAAACATATTTTTCCCTGACTATATTGACTAAACGTCCTAAACTCCCATCTACAAAGGCTCACAATACAGGTCTTATGCTTTAGGTTTTTCATGGCTAATATATCATTTAGCAGTTTCCTTTTTTTTCCTATTTTTTGTTCTTTTATAAGATTTTATTTAGTTTTATTTTTCATATTTCTTCAATTTTACTGAGGTATAATTGGCAAATAGAAAGTTATATAAATATATATATAGCATAAACGTGGGGTTTTTATATAAGTATAATGTTTCCCACAATCAAGATAGTTAACATATTTCTCACGTCACTTAGTTACCCATTGGTGTGTGTGGTAATAATGCTTAAGATCCAGTTTCTTAGTAATGTGTTAATAACTTAGTTATGTGTTAATAACTATAACACATTAGATATCTATAACATATTTATTGTATAAATGAAAGATTATATACTTCCAACCCATAGCTCCCCTTGTTTTTCATGATTTAGCCTCTAAAAGTCACTGTTCTACTCTAACTTTCTTTAAGTTAGTTTTTTAGATTCCCAGTATAAGTGATATCATGCAATATTTGTATTTCTGTGTCTAGCTTATTTCCTTTAACATAATTTCTTCCAGACTTGTCCAAGTTGTCACAAAGGGCAGAATTTTTTTAAAGGCTGAACAATATTTTCTCATAAACACACACACAAACACACACACAAACACACACACACACTTTATCAACAGATGCTTTTCCTGTTTTTATATTTTGGCTACTGTGAATAATACTGTAATTGAATAAAGTTTGAAATGTTCTTTTATTTATCCTTCAGATATGTACCCAGAAGTGGATGCTGACATATGATAGTCTATTTTTAAATATTTTGAAGATTCTTCATAATATTTTCTACAATAGCTGTACCAATTTAGACTCTTTTCTTAGCATACAAGGGTTCCCTTTTTTCCACATTCTTACCAACACTGTTACCTTTTTTTTTATAATGACTATTCTAATAGGTGTAAGATGAAATCTTATTGTTGTTTTTAATTTGCATGTATCTGATAATGAGTGAAGTTTCTGATCTATTCACATACGTGTTGGCCATTTGTGAATTGTCTGTCAAGAATTCTATTCAGATTTTTTTTGCCAGCTTTTTAACTGAGTATTTATTTCTTGTTATTGAGTTGTGAGTTCTTTATATATTTTGGAGATAAATGCCTTACCAAATATATGGTTTCCAAGTATTTTATTTCATTAGGTATGTTGCCTTTTGGCTTTGTTGATTGTTTTCTTGGCTGTGCAGAAGCTTTTTGTTTGATGTTCTCTCATTTAGTTTTGTACACTTGTTCATTTGTGATATTTTGATGTCTTTTTGTTCTGTTCTATTTTGTGTTTGTCACCTGTGATTTTGCCATTGTAACTAAAATCATCAACAATACACTCTTGGTGGGAACGTAAACTAGTTCAACCTCTGTGGAAAACAGTATGGAGATTTCTCAAAATTAATGGTAGAATTACCATTTGACTCAGCAACTCCACTACTGGGTATCTATCCAAAGGAAAATAAATCATTAGATAAGACACTGGCTTTCATATCACTATTCACAAGAGCAAAATAATGGAACTCATCTAAGTGCCCATAGATAGTTGACTGGATAAAGACAATGTGGTATACATACACTGTGGAATGCTACAAAGCCACAAAAAGAAAGAAATTGTATCCTTTGCAGCAACATGGATGGAGTTAGGGGCATTAGCAGAAGTGTACTAACTCAGAAGCAGAAAACCAAACGTGTGTGTTTCCTCACTTATGTGTGGAAACTAAACACTGGGTACTCATGGACATAAAGATGAAAATAATAGACAATGGGGGCACCAAAAGGGGAGAGACAGGGAGCACAGTGAGGGTTCAGAAAATACCTATGGGATTAGCTGTTAGCTGGGGAACAGGAACACCAGAAGCCCAACCCCAGTATGCAATATGTGCATGTGAGAGACAGGCACTTGCATCATCCGAATCTAAAATTTAAAGTTTTTTAAAAAATTTATTTCCACTCTTTTGCATAAGGATATTTAGTTTTCCCAACGGCATTTGTTGAGCAGATTGCTTTTTCCCCCTTGTGTAATCTTGGCAACTTTGTCGCAGGTTAGTTGACCATATATGCATGAGTTTAGGTTTAATTCTTGGCTCTCTATTCTGTTCCATTGATCTGGATGTCTGTTTTTGTGCTACTACCATACTAACAAATAGCCTGAATGAATATCACCTGACAGTTTTTCTCCTTTTTTTTCCAACATCACGATCAAAGGTCCCCTTCTACTCCTACCCAACATGGAGCAACTGAAATGAGCAAGGGACTATGATGGGGGATAGTGAGGTGAAAGTAATATAAGGACAATTAGCAAGGAGTTCAACTGTCAAATCATGAGGTCATGGGAGCTGAACTGGTAAAAAGTCAATGTCTTTCTGCTCTCTGTAGGAACATATATACAGTAATACTGTTAATGTCCAAGCAGAGCAGTAGTTAGCTCCTGTGCAAGTACAAATTAGCTGAACTAAGACAATGTCCCGACTTCACAGTTCCCCCATTTCCTCCTGTCTCTACTATTATATCATTGAACCTAAAATAAGAAACTAAACTTCATACCATTGTGCCTGTGTATCTGCCTATAGTTGTGCAATCTATGAACTTTATAAAGTTATCCAGCTGAGGAAAATAACTGAGAGTTAAAATATACCATGGCACTGTGTCTGTGTGAATACAGGGACATATACTTCTTCACCAAAAGGCCTCCTCTGTTCACTAAGGCATGACTCTGTAGGCTGGTATTTACTAAGAGGGATCTCTCTTTTCAAATTTGCATAACGATATTCTATTCATATTTGTATTTGCACATATTCATGTGTACAGAATAGTATTCTTACTTAACTGGCAGAGGGAGAAAAAAAGTAAATGCTCTTTTTCGGTTTTACGTTAATGACCATTAAAAATATTTGTCTCCTTTACAACTCTGTGACTAAGGACTCCACACATGAAAATCGCCATACTGACTGATTTCTATGGTTGTCTTGTGAAAATCCTCCTGATTCCCGCTAAAATAAACCTTTTAGTTCTTGAGGTAATATACACTACCTCACACATATAGACCTGTACATATAAGCAGACACTATATGCATGCATATATATACATTATATATAGATGTAAACATGCACCATTTATTAACTAAATGAATATATATTCATATATTTTATTAAGTTCATTGTTTTAAACTAATATATACCTATAAAATTTTTCATACCATTAAAGTTTGAGATATAAGGATGGTAAAAATGTAGAATTTTGTTCTTATAATATATCTTACTATATATCTATATATATATATCTTTGTTTTTTTTTAATCACATTAAACTGTAACCTGTTTTCTTGGTCCAACAGAAAAGCAAATAATACCTGCCTAATTCTGGAAGTGACTATAAAAATGACATAGCACATAAATATGTTTTTTTAAAATACAGATTATACAGATTATGTTACTACGTGAATTGGACTTCCAGTCTTACTACTAAACCATACTCATACTTTGACCAAATTGGGCATTAACTCACCAGTATTTAGCTGTAGTATATATAAGTTCACTCATCCTAAGCACTTTTCTTTCTTTTTTTCCTAACTTATTCTATTTCATTGAATTTCATATTGAGAAACAGTCAAGAAGGTGATGTCTTACCCAATCTTTTAAATTACATGGAAATGAAAGAGCATATTTCATGTTATTCTCCTTGCACATATACATGCCTCCAGTACTGAAATAATTTGCTTGGATTTTGTGCTAAGCATAGAATGAAGAAAAAAAATCCTCTGGAGAATGACTAAAATTAGGATAGTTGCTACCTCCATAATAATTTGTAGGTTTTTCACTGAAAATCTCTTCATTTCACTTCACTGAATAAAAATGTATATAATATATGTTTTTCTGATTATACTTTGTTTATTAAAAGAGTCACATTTAAAAGTTTAAAAGTGCCGGGCTCGGTGGCTCAGCCTGTAATCCCGCGCCTTTGGGAGGCTGAGGTGAGTGGATTGCCTGAGCCCGCGGGATCGAGACCCGCCTGGGCAGCGAGACCTCATCTCTACAATAAATGAAAAAATCAGCCGGGCGTGGTAGCGCATGCCTGTAATTCTGGCTACTTGGAAGACTGAGGCAGAGGATCGCCGGAGCCCAGCAGGTCAAGGCTGCTGTGACTGGGAGCGGCCACTGCACACCAGTCTGGACAACAGAGTCAGACTCCAACTCAAAAAAAAAAAAAAAAAAGTTTAAAAGTACAGATTTTAAAAATGCAAACATTGTAAAGCTCATGTTAATGTGTATCCACCATGACTCCAAAGTTAAATCTACAACCCACAAAAGAAAGGAAAAAAAAATCAGTCTAGTTAATACAGTGATTATAAATTAATATGACTGAAAGTCACATTTTTATTATTTAGGAATTATAAAATATTAACTATCATATTTGCAGTATGGAAAAACAGTAATATATGGAAAGATACTGAGTAAATATTGAATTAATCATACTTTGAATATGATTATTATTTTTAATTTTAAGTTTATTTGTCATTAAAATGTTAGCTTAAAAATAACTTCCTGCCTGCCAGCTTTTAATTGTAATGAAGAAATTTTCTATCAATATATTGCTTTTTAGATTAATTTTATATTCATTATAGATCCTTTATATCTTTTTATTAAAACTATAATTAAAAACATATATACTATTGAGTTTTTTTCATGTTTTTTTTCTTCTCATTATTTTGCTGGTCTGTTTCTACTCAAAGCTTGAATAAAATAGAAACAATTATGTTCTAGCTCTGTGTTCCAATGCTACATGACAGTGGTTATGAATCTTCACAAAAGTTTCAAATCCTGCTAAGCAATTTCTTCTGTGTTAGGCATAACTATTATCTTTCACCATTTTTAAAAAAATATTTTTTATTTATGATGTTGTGGGGTACAGTTGAGGGTTAGGTATACAATTATGTTCCATTCAGGCACCCTGCTGATAAGAGGTGTTTCCCCATCCCTAGACAGATATTTGCTACTGTTAATCCCATCTCACCCCGCCGATAGTTTCCCAGTACCATCAGTCATTTTCTTATAGTATTATATTGGATGTTCAAGGTCCATTATATGAGTGAGAACATGTGATACTCGGATCTTTGTTTCTGTGAGAGGTCACTCAGTATTATAGACTCTAGTTCCATCCAGGTTGCTGCGAAATTCATGATTTTGTTCTCTTTTATGGCTGCGTGGTATTCCATCGTGTATATGTACCATGTTTTTTAAATTCAGTCCTCTTTTGAGGGGCAGCATGGTTGCTTCCAGAATCTTGCTATTGTGAAAAATGAGGCGACAAACATACGTGTGCAGGTATCTTTTTTATAGAGTGATTTGAGTTCTTCAGGATATATTCCCAGTAGGGGGATTGAGGAGTCATATAGGAGGTTGATATTTAGAGCTTTAAGGAATCACCACACTGCTTTCCACAGAGGATGCACTAGTTTACACTCCCACCAACAGTGTAGAAGCCACACTCTCTCCAGTAGCTGTTATTTTTTGAGTTGTTGATAATTGCCATTCTGACTGGAGTTAGGTGGTATTTCAGTGTGGTTTTGATTTACAACTCACTGATGATTAGTGAGGTTGAACATTTCTTCATGTGTCTGTTGGCTGCTTGGATGTCTTCCTTTGTGAAGTGTCTATTCATATCTTTTGCCCATTTTATAATGGGGTTATTTGTTTTTATCTTTTCAGCACATTTGAGTTCCTTGTAGATCCAGGATATTAAGCCTTTGTCAGACCTGGTGTTGACAAATCCTTTTTCCCAGTCTGTAGGCTGTCTCCCTGCTCTCTTTATGGTTTCTTTGACTTTGCAGAAGCTTGTCAGTTTAATAAGGTCCCACTTGTCTATCTTCTCTCTTATGACCTGTGGGTTTCGGGTTTTGTTCAGGAATTGGATGCCAGTTCCGATTTTCATGAGGGTATTTTCTTCCTTTTCTAAGGTTCTTATGGTTTGAGGTTTTACATTTAGGTCTCTGATCCATTTGGAGTTAACCTTTGTGCATGGGGATAGATGGGGGTACTGTTTCAATCTTCTGCATATGGTCAGCCAGTTTTCCCAGCACCATTTACTGAATAGGTTCTCCTCTCCCCAGTGGTAGGTGGTGGGGGCTTTGTCGAAGATGAGTTGGTTGAGAAATTGAGGTTTTGCTTCTGGAATCTCAATTCTATTCCATTGATCCATATGCCTGTTTCTATACCAATACCAAGCTGTTTTTATGATTGTAGCTTTATAGTAAAGTTTGAAGTCTGGTAATGTGATACCACCTGCTTTGGTTTTTTTTGCTGAGGATTATTCTGGCTATTCCATATGTTTGTGTTTCCATATGAATTCCTGTGTTGTTTTTTCTAGGTCTGAGAAGAATGTTGCTGGTAATTTGATGGGTATTGCATTGAATTTGTAGATTGCCTTAGGTAAGATGGACATCTTCACAATGTTGATTCTTCCAATCCATGAGCATGGGATATTTTTCCACTTGTTTTGTCATCTTTGATTTCTTTGAGCCGTGTTTTGTAATTTTCCTTGTAAAGGTCTTTCACGTCTCTGGTTAGGAAGATGCCAAGGTATTTCTTTGTTTTTTTTGTGGCTATTGTGAATGGATTTGTGTTTTTTATTTGAGTTTCTGTTTGTTTTTATTGGTGTAGAGAAATGTGATTTTCTTTTGTACATTTATTTTGTATCCTGAGACTTTTCCAAAGGCCTTTATCAGTGTAAGGAGGATTTTGACAGATTCTCTTGGGTTTTCTTTTTCTTTTTTTTTTTTTTTTTTTGAGTTGGAGTCTCACTCTGTCGCCCAGACTGGAGTGCAGTGGCCGCTCCCGGTCACCGCAGCCTCAACCTGCTGGGCTCCGGTGATCCTTCTGCCTCAGCCTTCCAAGTAGCTGGAATTACAGGCATGTACTACCACGCCCGGCTGATTTTTTGATTTCTTGTAGAGATGAGGTCTTGCTGCCCAGGAAGGTCTCGAACCCGCGGGCTCAGGCAATCCACTCACCTCAGCCTCCCAAAGGCACGGGATTACAGGCTGAGCCACTGAGCCCGGCTCTCTTGGGTTTTCAAGGTACACAATCATATCATCTGCAAAGAGAGATAACTTGACTTCCTCTTTTCCTATTTGGATACCACTGATTGCCTTCTCTTCTTTGATTGCTCGAGCCAGGACTTCCAATACTATGTTGAACAGGAGGGGTGAGAGAGGGCATCCTTGTCTTGTTCCAGTTTTCAGGGGAAATGGTTCCAATTTTTGTCCATTCAGGAGTATGCTGGCCATGGGTTTCTCGTAGATGGCTTTTACTATTTTGAGGTATGTTCACCGTATGGCTAGATGTTCAAGGGTTTTTATCAAGAAGGGGTGCTGGATTTTATCAAAAGCTTTTTCTGCATCTAATGATATAATCATGTGGTTTTTGTTTTGACATCTATTGATGTATTTAATTACATTTATGGTTTTACGAATGTTGAACCAGTCTTGCATCCCAGGAATGAAGCCTACTTGGTCAGGATGGATGAATTTTGAGATTTATTGCTGAATCTGGTTTGCTAGGATCTTGTTGAGAATTTTAGCATCTATGTTCATCAAAGATATTGGCCTGTAGTTCTCTTTCTTTGTTCGATCTTTACCTGGCTTGGGTATTAATGTGATGTTGGCTTCATAAAATGATTTGGGGAGAGTTCCATCTTTTTCAATCTCCTGGAATACCTTGAGTAGGATTGGTACCAGCTCCTCCTTAAATGTCATGTAGAATTCTGCTAGGAAGCCATCTGGACCAGGGCTTTTTTTTGTAGGTAATTTTCTTATTATGTAATCAATTTTCTTGATTGTTATTGGTCTATTTAGGGTCTCAATTTCTTCTTATTCCAACCTAGGTAGGTTGTGTGATGTCAGAAAGTCCTCCATTTCCTTAAGGTTTTCAAGTTTGTTTCCATACAAGGGTATGTAGTAGTTTATAATGATCTTTTGTATTTCTTCAGAGTCAGCTGTGACTTCATCTTTTTTGTTTCTGATTGTGCTTATTTCTTTTTTTTGTTTTGTTTTTCCTTGGTCAGTCTAGCTAGGGGACCATCAATCTTGTTTATCCTTTTGAAGAACCAGCTTTTTGTTTCATTGATTTTTTGTATTATCTTTTTGACTTCTATGTCCTGGATTTGGGCTTTTATTTTGATGATCTGGATTCTTCTGCTGAAATTAGGGTTTTTGTGGTTTTGTTTTTCCAGCTTCCTTAGGTGACTTGTTAGGCTGTTAATTTGTGTTCTTTCCATTTTCTTCATGTGTGTTTGTAGGGATATAAATTGCCCTCTTACTACAGCTTTCAAGGCGTCCCAGAGATTTTGGTATGATGGTTCTTCATTTTCATTTGTTTCTAGGTATCTTTTGATCTCTGTTTTGATTTCATCATTGACCCAGGAGTTGTTTAGCATCAAGCTGTTTGGTGTCCATGTTTTTGTGGGTTTTGGGGGAACCTTGCTGGTGTCAATGTTTATTTTTATTCCACTGTGGTCCGAGAAGGTGCATGGTAGAATTTCAGACCTTTTAAATTTGTTTATGCTTGATTTATGTCCAATTATGTGGTCAATCTTAGAATATGTTCCATGTGGTGATGAGTAGAATGTATATTCTGTGGTCTTTGGATGAAGTGTTCTGTAGGTATCAATTAAGTCCATTTGGTCCAGAGTCTCACTGAGGTTCCAGATCTCCTTGCTGATTTTTTTGTCCTGATGATCTGTCTAGAGTTGTGAGTGGGGTATTAAAGTCCCCTGTTATGATGGTGTTAGAGTCAATATCTTTCTTTAGTTTTCCTAGAAGTTACTTTATGAAAGTTGGTGCACCTATGTTGGGTGCATATATGTTTAGGATAGATATTTCTTGTTGATGGAGTGAACCTTTTATCATTGTGTAGTGGCCCTCTGTATCTTTTTTAATTTTTGATAGGTTAAATGGTATTTTGTCTGAAATTAGGATCACGACTCCTCCTTTCTTTTGTGTTCCATTTGCCTGAAAATTTGTTTCCCATCCTCTTACTTTGAGTCTGTGTATGTCCTTTCTAGTGATATGGGTCTCTTGAAGGCATTATATTGTTGCCTGGTGCTATTTTATCCATTTTGCCATTTAATGTCTTTTCAGTGGTGCGTTTAGTCTATTCACATTCAGGCTAATTATTGAAATGTGAGAGTTCATCCCTATCATAGAGTTCTTATTGAGTTGTTGTTCTTCCACTTGGGTTTTTTTTTTGTCTTTCTTTTGGTTTTGGGGTTGGTTCACGTATATTTTATTCTTTTCCCTGTACTCTTGTGAAGAATGTTGTTCTTTTTTCCTTTTCTTCTGTGTTTAGTACTTTCTTAAGTGTTTCATGTAGACATGGTTTGGTGGCAGCATAAGTTCTTAGGGATTGGATATCTGGGAAAGATTTTAATTCTCCCTCGCTGATGAAGCTTAGTGTGACTGGGTAGGTTATTCTTAGGACTTTGAAGATAGGGCTCCAAGCTCTCCTAGCCTGCAGGGTTTCTGTAGATACACATCTGCTGTTATTCTGATTGGTCTTCCATGGTAGGTGATCTGGTCTTTTTCTCTTGCTGCCTTTAGGATTTTTTCTTTTATGCCTACTTTGTTTAGGCAAATTATTATGTGTCTAGGATTTGGTCTTCTCATTTGTTGTCTTGCAGGGGTTCTCTGAATCTCTTGCGTTTGAGTTTTTACATCACTGATTAGATAAGGGAAGTTTTCTTGAATGATCTCATGGAAAGTCTGTTCCAGTGTGGTCTCTGTCTCTTTTTCTGCCTCAGGAAGTCCAATTACTGTTAGGTTAGGCCTCTTGAGGTAATCACTCATCTCTTGAAGGTTTTGTTCTGTCTTTTTGAGCTTATTTTCTATGTTTTTGAGAGTTTGGGTTATTTCTATATTTTGGTCCTCAAACTCTGAGATTCTTTCTTCTGCTTGGGTAATTCTGCTTTCCATGCTTATCAGTTTGTTATTTATTTCATTCACAGTATTCTTTATTACTGTTATCTCAGATATCAGGCTCCTTCCTAGTTTCTTCTTGTGTCTCCTCAATTCTTTTTAATCTCTCCATTATTGTCATGATATCTACATTTGTAGTTTGAGACCCTTCATTCTGGGGGCTCTTCATTGTTTGCATTCTGAAGTCAGTTTTCTCAGCGTCTGCCCTCCCAGGGGTCTGGGAGAGACCCATACTCTTCTTTTGGTTTTTCTTCATTTGTGTAGATTTTCCTCTCTCTCCCCCTTTCCCTCCCCGTCTTTAATTCCATTTTTGAGGGACGGTGGGGTTTCTTTTATTTCTCTTCTGCAATATCCTGTTCTTCCTTATGAGGGTCTTCTGGCTTTGTTCACTTTTCAGGTTGGAACATAAGCTGCAATCTGTACTTTTTGCAGTTTTGAGGTTTAATTGAGAGGGAAGCTGTGGTTCAGAATGCTGATTCTAGTATCCACGAACAGGTGTGTGAGCACACTGGAACCTATTTCCCTCTGCCTTACAATCTGTCCATTCAGCAGTATGTAGTCTTGGTCCCTAGATTAAAAAGGGGGGTATAAAAGAGGAAAATAATGGAGGAGGAGGGCTCAATAGGGGGTTAGAGAGAAAAGTGAGAGGGAAAACAGATATACATACCAACTATGAGGTGAGAAAGAGCCACAAGGCTGGGAAGAAGTGAAGAAGACACGTAAGAAAGATTCCCTAAAGAGTACTGATG
>NW_007259651.1:1106272-1166790 GCF_000164805.1 Carlito syrichta
GCGGGCACCCAGAGCCTCCCTGAGTGACCGGCAGCTTGGTGCTGGGTGCCGGGCTGGAGACAGTGTAGCCTGGAAGGGGGCTGGGACCCAAGACTTCCATGCACGCAGTGGAACAGCAGCAGCAGGGGCCACAATATCTGGCCTGCGTGGGACCAAAAGTCCCAGGGCCTCACACCAGCATGGCTGGTGGTGTGCTGGAGGATGGGGGGAGAGAGGTAAGAGTCTTTTGGGGAACTCATGTTTGGAGAATCTCACTAGTTCACCTATGCTGTCACCATCTTGTTCCTGTCTCCTTTCACTTTTTAATGACAAAGATTATTTATTTTATTTTATTGAATCTTAGCTACCTAACATAAAATACTGCCATGCACCATCTCAAACCACAGTATATATATATATAAAAAAATAAATATCTACATCAGCAAAATTCCCCTCAAACCCACAAAGACATGAACACTAAACAGCATGATGCTGAACAATTACTGGATCAATGCAGAAATCAAAACAGAAATTAAAAGTTTCCCAGAAAAAAGTGAAAATGATTAAACATTTTACCAAAACATCTGGGATGCCATGAAAGCAGTTCTGAGAAGGGAATTTATATCTCTGTGAACACACATCAAGAAAATGAAGAGATCAGAAGTTAACAGCCGAACAAATCACCTAAGGGAGCTGGAAAGACAAGACCGAAAAAACCATAACTTGAGCAGATGAATCCAGATCACCAAAATAAAAGCCCAAATATAGGACATAGAAGACAAAAGTATCAAAGAAAAAATAAACACAACAAAAAGCTGGTTCTTTGAAAGAATTAACAAAGTTGATGGATCCTTAGTCAGAATGACCAAGAAAAAGAGAGAAAAATCCCAAATAAACACAATCAGAAATGCAAAAGATCAATTCACAACTGACCCTGAATAAATACAAAATATTATCAGAGACTAATATGCACATCTGTATGGAAACAAACTTGATAACTTAAATGAAATGGAAGAGTTGCTGACATCACACAACTTTTCTTGAAACCAAAAAGACATTGAGAGATCAGAGTAGGCAGTCAATTTCTGACCAAAACCTCAGCTGTCCATGCCACAGAGATAAGAGAGAAAAGTGGGACCTCATCAAACTGAAAACTTTCTGCAAAGCAAAATAAACCACCAAGAAAGCAGGGAGACAGCCCACAGAATGGGAAAAAATATTTGTCAACTATATATCTTGAAAGAAGTTTGGCACCAGTAACGACTCCACACCCGGTCTGAACCAAGAGATTTATTAAAGGGGCAGTTGCATGAAGGGACTGTAACTGAGGAAGGGCAAGAGAGAGAGAAAGAGGGAAGGAAAGAGAGTAAGAGAGAGTGAGAGAGGAGAGAAATTAAGAGAGAAGGAAAGAGAGTAAGAGAGTGGTGGGGACAGAGAGAGAAAGCAAGAGAGAAGAGAGAGTTATGCAGGGAGAGGGATATATTTATGAACCTTGCAGGGGCTGGCCGGTGCCAGGCTTGAGTCTTATTGGAGGAGACTATGAGGTAGCATTTCTATAGGGAGAGGTTGTTTCAGCACAGGTTTAAGTTTCGCTTGGGTGGGAAAAGCCGCTTAGGGCCTTTGTTGTCTTTGGGAGGCAGCGCCATCTTGGGGACGTCCTTCTGACTGTTCCCTGTGCTTTTCATATCTGACAAAGTTCTAACATCCAGGATCTACAAGAAACTCAAACATGCTGAAAGAAAAAAAAAAAACTTCATTAAAACATTGGCAATAAATATGGATAAACACTTCTCAAAAGAAGATATATGAGCCACTAGTAGACACATGAAAAAGTGCCCAGCATCACTAATCATCAGAGGAATGCAAATCAAAACCACATTGAGATACCACCTAACCCCAGTATGAATGACCATCATTGATACAACAAACAACAACAGATGCTGGTGAGGATGTGGAGAAAAGGAATGTTTCTACACTGTTGATAGGAATGCAACTTGGTCATCCTCTAAGGAAAACAGTGGGGTGATTTCTAAAAGAAGTAGACATTGGCCTTCCATATGAACCAACAATTCCTCTAACTGGGAATATACCTAGAGGAACTCAAATCATTCTAACGAAAAAGATACCAGCACATACAGCATTATTTACACATGTTTATGGCAGCACTATTCACAATAACAAAAACATGGGACCAACCATACTGCCCATCAAAATTGGACTAGATTAAAACATGTGGTACATATACATAATGGAATATTACACAGCCACAAAAAAGGACAAACATATGGATCTCACAGTAACTTGGATGGATTTAGACTCAGTGATCTAGCACAGAAACAGAGTACCACATGTTCTCACTCATAAGTGGACTCTGAAAATTTACCATAATACTATAAGAAAAAGATTGGCAGTAGCAGGATATTGCTGGTTGGCAAGGCACACAACATCAATAAGGGTACCTGATCTCAAACCAGTCTAATAGGAACCAAAGGGAGTTCCAAAATTTGCTGGTATGATGTCATCTTGTATACTTAATCCTGAATTGTACCCCACATCTTTAAAATTGATAATATGTTATCATGTCATCCCATAAGATAAAACTTCTTATTTGTTGCTATGTGGTTCATGTTTGTCCTTTTCTTATCTTATATGAGTTCCAAAACACAGTTATGTCCTCTGTCTCATCTGCTGGTAAAGCAACACAGCTTAGAATCAATCCTGGCACTTTGATAGATATTTAATAAATGCTTATTACTGACTAATGTAATGTACTGCAATAGCGAATTCTCCATAACTTGAAATAGCTATGCAGGGGTTGGATGACTTTTGTTTTATGTCACTTTAAAACATTTGCTTTCTCTGGATAGGAGGCTATACAGCCTAGTCTCAGGCATCATGAAGAACATGAAAAGGCAATACTTTTTTACCTGTTCTATAATTGGTCCTTCTTTTCCGAATTGAATTGACAATGAATACTCAATCTATTGCTGTGTTTTCTACTTCCTGAAGTCATAGTGTGGAGGATTCTAGGCTATAAAATCATGATTGAATGGACAAAATTCCCTGTATTATAATGTTTCAACTTTTAAAAATCTACTCAGAAATATTTTAATATGGTTTTTTAAACAAAAGTCATTCTGTAACTTCAAGTATAAGTCAGTATAGTTGAGTTAGTTTGTATTTTCCATAATTATTATAAATACATACACACTCTTCTGTATGACTTTCTAGTAGATAGAATGTATAAGAACAACTGGAATTATAGGAATTGTGTTAATACAACCGTTTAAAGAATCTTAATGCATGAGTTCAGTCAAAATAATTTTATGTCATAGATTCTAAGAACACTGAAAACCAGGCTAGATAAAGAGTTTCAGGGTCAAGAATAAACCAGTAATTATTTGATTTTTACATAGCAAGGACAATAGTGGTATTGTTGTTAATGCTCATAAAACTGATAGGTGTGGGGTGTGGACAGGGAAAATATTTTTCTATAATAAGTAGAATGTAAGATAAAAATTAAAGTGCATTATTAGAAACATATAATAGATCAGCAGCCACTCTTTCTACTCACAAGTAATTTATTTTTAAAATAATTATTCATGGTTTATTCATTCAACAGTTAACTATTTAGTTTCTGCAACACAGCAAGGTCTATGCTAGCTAGTGGTGATACATTAGTGAGCAAAACAAAATCTTGTTTTAACGGAGATTATAATTCTCATGGGAGGAGATGATAGACAACTCTATGACATTTGTTAAGTTGCAGTGTGGGGTACGGAGAAAATCTAAATGAAGTAAGAAGGCTAAAAATTGATACTTTATACAATGATTAGGAAAGTTATCTCTGATGAGGTGACATTTAGGCCACGACTTGAAAGAGGTCAAGAAAAATATAAAGGTAGAGAAAAGAGTAAGAACAAAACCCTTTTTGGCAGAAGATTTTAAGGTTAGAGATTCTGAGGAATATCAAGAAAACCATTAAATCTGGGAAACAGATAATGAGGAGATGAGAGAGGAAGTTGTAACAGTAAGAGGCAAACAGGAGTTTAATCTGAGTAATATATAAAACCATGGAAGGATTTTGTACAAAGAATGACATAGTCAAACTCACACTTTATTTATTTAGCTTTTTTTTTTTAATTTGAAAATACAGTTTATTTAAAAGTAAATTAGAGAGAGAGAAAAAGAGAGAAAGAAGATTCACCTCCCGAGGATAGGGGAGGAGGTCAAAACCAGGAAGTATGGAGACAGCCATAGCTCAAAGAGCACATGGCCACACCAGAGTCTAGGGAGGTAATGGCCCTCAAACTTGCACGTTAAAACAACCGATGTTGTGAAAATAGGCTGAAAGCAAAGAAAGGTGGATGAAAAAACAGTTTAGGTGATTATTGCAATAATTTAGGCAACAAGTGAGGAAGCTTGGATCATGGTGTTAGCAGTGTTTGTTGTGAGAAATTGTTTTACTTTAGATATAATGATATCTAAAGTACAGTAAAAATAACAGAATTTTCAAAATAATTGAATGTGAGAGATATGAAATGGTAATTCTAGGACTCGTGGCTTGTGTAACTGAAAAGGTAAATTTTCCTTTATAAAATGCAGTAGGTTGGAAAATTTAAAAAACATTAGAGAAGTAAATCAGGAGTATTATTTTAAACATGCTGGTTGTGATATCTCTGGTTGTCAGCTGTCCACACCTGGCAATAAGACGATGGAAAAAGCTAAAGATATACTGTGGAAGTCATCCCTTCATAGATAATGTTTAAATACTAGCAATGGACAAGAATGATTATTGAGCCAGTGGTCTTGTTATAATGAGAATGGAGCTATATTACCTAGGGTGATTTTTGAATAATTGGTAAAGACTGGGAATATTGTCTTGAGAATCACCTACACAGAAATAATAGGTGATATTGAGAATGGACAAATCCTCTTTTATTTTTCAGCTTTCAACTATAAAGATAGAAAATAAACCATTCATCTAAGAATAACATTGTCAGAAATGTCCTCTTTACTTATGTGCATAAGAAAATAAGCACTCATAGTCAAACATATTTAATGTTAAATATGTTATGCTCATCAATAACACTGTTATAAAATTTGTGGAAAATATCTACTATGAACATAGTACCTAGGAATTCTATTTTAGAAAGTAGAGTTGTATTTACCTTTTTTTCTCATCATGATGCTTGGTATTAATGCAAAAAAAATCCTCTGCTTATTTTGCATTTAATTAATATGTAGGTTTTAAGTTTCTTTTCTTACTAGCCTTTTCAGTTTGGACACTTTCTATTACTTTATATTTTACTTCTCTGTTAAACGCCTACTTAGTACTTTTTTTTTATCAACCACATAACACCAAGTTCAATTTTGCACTTAAACAGATGTTGTTACATATTTGAATACTTTCAAGGTGTCTGTAGGTTATTTGGCCTACTATATTTGTGGATGAGAAGTTAAATTCAAATTTTGAAAGTATTTTGCTCTTATTTGAAAGAAAAGCAGAAAATTTTCTCACTTTTAATCATTATTTTTAGTTGTGCTCTCTTTTTCATTGTGGAGCCACCTGGTTGTTTGAATACAGTTAATATAACTGAATAAAAGTATGGCAAGTTAATTAAATGTTCTAACTAAAAATATCTAGAATTTTAAAATGCACGAATGTTAGGTTGTCTGACATTTCTATGATTCTAAGAATTCCATGTCAGCTGTAAACGTATACATCAGTTTTCAGACTTAGAAAATTGTGTACTATATGAGAAGCTCCCCAAAAAGTATTTTTTAAAAAGCATGGAATGATCTTTTGGAGTGCTGTCCCTTTGTACAGGCTTTTTAGCTAGATCAGTGTTCTAGGAAACCATTGGCATCAGGGATTTGAGTGCTCCTGCCCACACCAAGCTGAGTGTTTAGCACTTTTTGACCCAAGTAGCATGACCCCGCATGCCCCATCCTCTCTCTTCACCCGATATTGCCCTGAGCGACTATTTAAAATTTGTTTCTCTGGATGAAAAAATGCCCAAACGAAAACATTTTGCTGATGTGGAAGAGGTGAAGCTAAAAACAGCAGAAGCACTAAAAGTCATCAAAACTGACAAGTTCAAAACTAGTTTTGAGCAGTAGAAAAAGTGTCTTGATAGCTGTATTGCATCAAATAAAGAGTACTTTGAAGTTGACTGAAGTCAACTTTATTTTTTAGTAAGTAAATTTAGTAAGTCACTTTTTTAATAAGTAAATTTGGGTTTTTAGGGGAGTCCCCCTCATATGTCCTTTTCAAAGTAAAATCTGTCATGTTGATATTTTATCTGTAACATTATTAATAACACCAGCAATTGATAGGCATTTGCACTGACATAAATAGATAACATATTCCTGCCCCAGTATTCACTGAAAATCTGTTATCTATCAGACAAATAAGCTAGATATTGGACACAGATATTAATTATATTAAAGTGTGAAATTTATGCAATCATATGATGCCAGCAAAACAGGCACTGGATTTTCCTTTCCCTAGGGCATCATTACAGGTCACAATATTACTAAAAATCATATAAGATTTTAGAAATACTTACTGTCATTGTCTAGGCTCTTTGCTAATTACTCTTTCCAGAATATCTTTGCAGTGGATGTTTTATTACACTGGCACAGTGAGTTTTTGATACAGCCTATTTTCTTTCATAGTTTGTTCCATTGTTCATGTTTGCCCTAATCTTATTTTTGTCTTCCAATTCTTGAAGAAAAAATGCATGCATTATTTTTCCTCCATAATATTTCCCATTTGGTTGGTTATTAACAGCAGAGGAGTAGCCCTAAAGATTTAATTGGAGGAGAAAATCACATTCTGGAGAAATGAGGAGACCCTAAGTGTTATTAATTTATCAAAGGTGGTCTGATTGCCTGAGTAAGAGTCAGAGGGCATTTTAAAAAGATAATTAAAGTAGGTTCAGCAACAGGTATATAAAAAGACAGAAATGTACAATTCTCCTCTTTGGAGACTTTCCCACATCTTATTTTAGGGATAAAATAACTAAAGACTTTCAATTTTCTAAAATAACTTAGCCTTTTGGGGGAAATACTTAAGTGTTTTATCACTCATTAATTTTAATGATAAAAAAGTATATCAAGTGTAACAAGGAAAACCATAATGTCGATTTCCATTCTCTTATTTTATATAGGAACTTCTATGTGCTGGGCATTATAATTTTGTCTCTAGTAAATATGAGAATATAAAGGCGTAATTTTTTTCTCTAAGAATACATAGTCTGATAAGATTTATTTGACCATTAAATATAAAAGAGGAAGAGAGAGAGAGAGAGAGAGATATTAGAATTTTAGTAGCCATTTTGGTAAACTGCCCAAACTGAGTTTACTAAAATCCACACTCATTGCAAAATTTACTAATTTTAATTATTTAAATGACAGAATGAGCTTCATGATTACATAGTCAAGTGTTGCTTAATGATGGGGATAGTTCTTAGCAATGTGTTGTTAAACAATTTCATCATTGAGGGAACATCACAGAATGCACTTATGTGAATTTACATGGTCAAGCCTATTGTTCCTAGACTACAAACCTGCCAGCATGTTACGGTACTGAATAGGCACTTATTAACAAAATGGTATTAGTCTATCTAAACATAGAAAATGTCCAGTAAAACTATGGTATAAAAGCTACAAAATGATACACCTGTATAGATCATTTACTTTGAATGGTGCGTGTAGGACTGGAAGTTGCTCTGGGTGAGTCAGTGAGTAAGTGGTGAGTGAATGTGCACTAAGTTTATTAAAAATGTGTCTTTCTTCAATAATAAATTAATCTCAGCTTTCTGAAAATATTTTACTTTATGAACTTTTTATTCTTTATTAAATTTTAACTCTTTTCTAATAATACTTACTTAAAACATATTGTATAGTTGTAAAAATATTTTCTTTCTTTATATCCTATTCTATAAGTTTTGTTCTACTTTTAAAATCTTAATTATTTTTTATCTTGTAAGCATTTTTGTTCGAAGGATACAAATACATTACCCTAGTCCTACAAAGAGTTAGGATCATAAGTATCACTGTCTTCTTCCTCTTCATCTTGTACCACTGGAAAGTCTTTGAGATAAAAAATGTGAATGGGCTGTCATCTTTTATGATAACAATGCCTTCTTCTGTACTACTTCCTGAAAGACTTGCCTGAGGTTGTTTTACAGTTAACTTTTTGTAATAAATAGAAGGAATTCACACTTATAAAGATAAGAAGTATAGTATAATAAATAAACAAGTAACAATTATGTATTATCAATATCAAGTATATGTAAAGTTTTGGCCTCCCTTTAGTCCCCACTTTGCCTGGTTTGCAATCAAGTACCCTTATTGATGTTGTGTCCTCCCTTACCCTCATCTCCAGCAGTATCCCACTACTGCCAATCCCTTTCTTACAAGATCTATTCAACTAAATGCCATCATCCAATGCTATTAGTTGGTGTTATGGCAATAAATACAATTGTATGATGGTATTTTTATACTTAATAAACAAAAAACCCATTAGTAATTTCCTGGTTCTAATCATTTGCAAATGTTTTCAATAATCACTAAGGAAAAATATATTTGAGTTGAGTTTATGCTTTATATCATAATTGCATATAAAGCGTTGACTTATGGTAAGACAACACAAACATTATATAGAAATTTATTGTCTACAAAACAGTAATATTGATGACTGATAAGCCCACTAAACTATGCTTGATAGACTTTATTTTAGTTAATTACATTAATACATATTTTCTGCCAGTGGAATATCAGCCAAAAATAAACAATCAATATGGAAACTATATTTGGCTTGGTACTAATATTTAATAGGAATCCAAATGCAATATATAAAATCTCACTAATTTTGTTTTAATTTTTGCAGACTTAAAAATCTTGAATCAAGTTCCTCATCCTTTTTGTTTTTTCCTCATATAAACTTTCAACTGATGACTGTTTTTAAAAAAATTCTGTCATCTCTAACCTTCCTGGGCCTTCAGCATTGCTTAATTCACTCTTTTTTAAAATCCTTAAACAGCTCTCAATCTCAATCATCTAAATGTATTTTTCAAATATACACACCTCTTCTACTTATGCTATTGTCGATTCTAACATTATTGTTTAGCACAGAATTTAACCTAGCAGAAGATTAAATCAACAAGGAAACATATCAACAAAAAGTCCATCTTCATTCTCATCTGTGGCTAATTTTAATTTCAGGGAATGAAGTTCTTGAGCCAATCAATAGCAATACAGGCTTCTGTGGAACTGCCCAGTACTCATCTATCTTACATCTGTCTTCAGCTTGTCCAACCCCTGGCAACCATTAATGACCATTTCTCTCAACCTGCCAGTATATTTATATGTACTTTACAATCATCTTATCATTATTTCTTGATCAGGTATGAATCTCTAGTATAGGTTTTAAAAAATGTCTGAAACTCTCAAGTCTACCAAGTATTTCACTGAAGAGTAGACAAATTTCACATGAATTAAAGTTACCACCACAGTGTTTAATTTGAGAAATAATATAGAATAATATAAAGGAAAATATTAATAGTTTTAGTTATTAAGCAGTTGACATTGTTTGTAATATTTTTTAAGATTTCAATACCTGCAGTGTTGATGAATTACTAAGAACAATATTTTGGTTTAACCTTTAGTAGGTTTCTTTACTTACTCATTATATATAACAAATCAGAATATAGTAACTTATAATTATCATTCATATGAAATGGCAGGAAGTGTTTGACAGTTTTGTCAGGGAATTTAGTATGCTAGATGTCATAAGGACTCAAATTATGAAGCTATTTCTCACTTGTCAAGAAAACTTACTTTGCATTACTTCTTGGAAATGAATTCACTAGAGTCACAAAATTTTTTGTATAATAATTTTACAACAACATTAAAATCTTGCTTTTTTTTTTTTTTAGCTATGAACACAAATCATTTACTTAAAAGTGGGATAGCCAAATTAAATTAATATGACTCAATGTAGAAGTTAAACACCATATTTCAACAAACAAAATTTGTTACAAAAATTGCAACAATTAAACAAAAAAAATTCACGACAAAGAGTTAAATAAATAGATACTTGAAAAGCCAATAATAAAACAATAAGCATTTTAGAGTTAAATGTAAAAATTTTGAGGGAAGTTTTCTTACAAATAAACCAGTCAGATTGACTTTGAGTATGTATTTGTAGATCATAAATGAATAATTTTTTCTCTAACAACCTTCCAAAATTACAGACTATAATATAACATATCAAGAATAATGCAAATTTTATCCAATTTTGCTACTAGGACTATCATCTTTAATACAGTCACTATAGTTTTTATTGTTTTTTATTTCTAGAGACAAAATTTTCAGTTTTGTACTTCAAATATTTTAATAAAACATGTAGAATAAGTATAGATTTTAAAAAATCAAACCTTTATTAATAATGTAAGCTGTGCAAGAATACTAAAAAATGAAAACTCAAAAATGTTGAAATAAATAAAAAACTAAACAAATATATACTACATGTAGATAAATTGGAAAAGTCAATAGCACATTCTTTAAGAACATAATTTTCTTATAATTAATGTATAGATTGAATACACTCAAAAATTTAAAAGTATGCAATAGTTTTGGGGGATGTAAATTTGGGTTTAAATATTTATTGTAAAATTAATCAAATACAAAGTAATGCAATAGCCAAGTTAAAGAAAACATAGATAGATGATAGCTAGAGTGTGTGTGTGTGTGTGTGTGTGTGTGTGTGTGTGTGTGTGTGTACATATTACTCACCTATATTCTGAGAAAGACAGAAAGAGAAGGAGGAAAAAAGGAGAAGTTGAAAAAGTATACTACTATCACCGGATTTTGAAACTTATTACAAAACTACAATAATCCAGAAAAATGTGGTCTGGTGGAAATAGAAAATAATGACCAATGACAGAACAGAAGAATAAAAATAGAATGACACACATCATGAATTAATTTTTCAGAAAGTCACCAAAGAAATTCATTAGGAAAAGGAAAATCTTTTTTTAAAAAATGATACAGAAATAACTGTAAATGGAAGGAAAAATGAAAACTTGAATATTCGTATCAAAAAAATATTAACCCCAATAGAAAGGAAACATAGCAAAATATATTGTCAACATGGATTAACGAAAGATTTCTTGGGAGATCAGAAATTGAGAAAATGAACTTTGGCATGCAAACAATGAAGAGCCCCCAAAAATGACTGATCACATACTACAAACCCAGATATCAAGACGTTAATAGAGAGAATAAAAAGAATTGGGGAGAGAAAAGAGGAAAATAGGAAGGAATTGATAAATGAGATAAAAGCAGTAAAGAATACTGTGATTGAAATAAACAAACTAATAAGCATGGAAAGCAGACTTAGCCAAGCAGAAGACAGAATCTCAGAACTTGAAGACCAAAATATAGAACTAAACCAAACTGTCAAAAGCATAGAAAAGAAGCTTTAAAAGACAGAACAAAACCTTCAAGAGATGAGTGATTACTTCAAGAGTATGAACCTAAGAGTAATTGGCCTTCCTGAGGCAGAAAGAGAGATAGAGACCATCCTGGAAGGAACATTCCACATAATTATTCAAGAAAACTTTCCTCACCTCATTAATGATGTGAAAATTAAAACACAAGAAATTCAGAGAACCCAGCATGACAACAAATGAGAAGACCAACTCCTAGGCACATAAAAATCTGCCTGAACAAAGTAGGTATAAAAGAAAAAATCCTAAAAGCAGCAAGAGAAGGTCAGACTACCTACCAGGGAAGACCAATCAGAATAGCAACAGATTTATCTACAGAAACCCTTCAGACTAGGAGAGCTTGCAGTCCAATATTCAAAGTTATCAAAGATAAATAATTTCAACCAAGAATAACCTGCCCAACCAAGCTAAGCTTCATCAGTGGGGGAGAATCAAAATCTTTCCAGGACATCCAATCTCTAAGAATTTATGCGGCCTCCAGACCAACCCTACAAGAAAATCTTAAGAAAGTATTAAACACAGAAGAAAAGGGAAAAAGAACAACAATGTTCTTCACAAGAGCAAGGGAAAAGATTGAAAACACACATGAACCAACCCAAAAAAACAAAAAAAAGGCAACAAACAAGTACAACAACAACTCTATAAGGGCATCATGACAAAAATAATCTCTTAGATTTCAGTAATTAGCCTGAACTTGAATGGACTAAATGCACCACTGAAAAGACAGAGAATGGTAAAATGGATAAAATATCATGAGGCAAAAATATATTGTCACCAAGGGACTCAACTCACCAGAAATGAGTCCCAGACTCACAGACTCAAAGTAAGAGGATGGGAAACAAATTTTCAGGTGAATGGACACAAAAGAAAGCTGGAGTTGCAATCTTAATCTCAGACAAAATACCCTTTAAACTATCAAACACTCCAGGATGGAGTGTTTTGTAAGTATCAGTTCCATTTGTTCAAGAGTCTCATTGAGGTTCTGGATGTCCTTGCTGATTTTTTGTCTTGATGGTCTGTCCAGGGTTGCGAGCGGGTTATTAAATTCCCCTGCTATGGTAGTGTTAGAGTCAATCTCTTTTTTAAGTTTGTCTGGAAGCTGCTTTATAAACATTGGTGTTCCTATATTAGATGCATATGTTTAGGATAAAAAGATGTGGTACATATACACGATGGAATACTACGCAGCCATAAAAAAGAACAAAATCATGAATTTTGCAGCAACCTGGATGGAACTAGAGTCTATAATACTGAGTGGCCCCTCACAGAAACAAAGATCTGAGTATCACAAGTTCTCACTCATATAATGGACCTTGAACATCCAATGTAATACTATAAGAAAATGACTGACGGTACTGGGAAACTATGGGGGGGGAGGACGGGATTAACAGTAGCAAATATCTGTCTGGGGATGGGAAAACACCTCTTATCAACAGGGTGCCTGAATGAAACATAATGTACATCTAACCCTTAACTCTACCCCACAAACCATAATAAAAAATATTGATTAATAAAAAAAAAGAAAAGTAAAAAAAAACAAAACCCAAAACACTCCATCCAAATACCACATAATATACATTCTACTCACCACCACATAGTACTCCAAATCTACCACATCATTGGTCATAAATCAAACATAAACAAATTTCATAAGATTGAATCCTTGCACCTTTCAGACCACAGTGGAATAAAAATAAATATCAACACCAACAAAATTTCCCCCAAACCCACAAAGACATGATCACTAAACAGCATGATGCTGAACAATGACTGGGTCAACACTGAAATCAAAGAAGAAATTAAAAGATTCCTGGAAACAAATGAAAATGAAACATCTCACCAAAACCTCTGGGATGCCATGGAATCAGTTTCAAGAGGAGAAATTATATATCTATGAGCACACATCAAGAAAATGGAAAGATCACAAGTGGAGAGACTAACAAACCACCTAAGGGAGCTGGAAAGAGAAGACCACCAATACCTCAACTTTATCAGAAGAATCCAAATCACAAAAATAGGAGCACAAATACAGGACATAGAAGAAAAAAAATCATAGAAAATATTAAGAAAACAAAAAGCTGGTTTTTGAAAGAATGAACAAGATTGATGGGTCCCTAGCCAGCTTGACCAAGAAAACAAGAGAAAAAGCTCAAATAAGCACAATCAGAAATACAAAAGATCAAATCACAACTGACCCCAAAGAAATACAAAAGATTATCAGAGATTACTATGTACATCTATATGGAAATAAACTTGATAACCTAGATGAAATGGAAGACTTTCTGACAACACACAACCTATCCAAGTTGAAACAAGAAGGCATCGAGACACTGAATAGACCAATAACAACCCAGGAAATTGACACTGTCATACGAAAACTACCTACAGAAAAAAAGCCCTGGGCTTGATAGATTTCCAGCAAAATTCTGCAAAACATAAAGGAAGAGCTGATAAGAATCCTATTGAAAGTATTCCAGGCGATTGAGAAAGATAGAATTCTCCCCAAATCATTATACAAAGCTAACATTACACTGATACCCAAACTGGGTAAAGATGTAACAAAGAAAGAGAACTACAGGTCAATATCCCTTATGAACATAGAAGCAAAAATCCACAACAAAATTCTGGCAAATCGGATCCAAAAGCACATCTCAAAAATCATTCACCATTACCAAGTAGGCTTCATTCCCAGGATGCATGGCTGGTTCAACATTCACAAGACCATAAATGTAATTAAATACATCGACAGATGTAAAAGCAAGAACCACATGATTATCTCATTAGATGCAGAAAAAGCTTTTGATAAAATTCAGCATCCCTTCTTGATAAAAATGCTCAAACACCTAGGCATAGAAGGAACATGCCTCAAAATAGTAAGTGCCAATCTAGGACAAACTCACAGCTAACATATTGCTAAATGGACAGAAACTAGAAACATTTCCCCTGAAAACTGGAACAAGACAAGGCTGCCTACTTTCACCCCTCTTGTTCAATATTGTGTTGGAAGTCCTAGCCCAGGCAATTAGACAAGAGAAGGAAATCAGGGGTATCCAAATAGGAAAAGAAGAAATCACGTTATCCCTCTTTGCTGATGATATGATCCTATACCTTGAAAATCCAAGAGAATCTGTCAAAAACCTGCTGACACTGATAAAAGACTTTGGCAAAGTCTCAGGGTACAAAATAAATGGACAAAAGTAAGTTGCATTCTGATATAGCAATAACAAGCAGATGGAGATCCAAATAAAAAGCACAATCCCATTCAAAATAGCCACAAAAAAATGAAATACCTCGGCATCTTCCTAACCAGAAAAGTAAAAGACCTTTACAATGAAAACTACAAAACACTGCTCAAAGAAATCCAAGAAGACACAAACAAATGGAAAAATATACCATGCTCATGGATAGGAAGAATCAACATTTTTAAGATGCCCATCCTACCAAAGACAATCTACAGATTCAACGCAATACCCATTAAGTTACCAACATATTCTTCTCATATCTGGAAATGACAATACAGAAACTCATATGGAAACATAAACAACCACGAATAGCCAAAACACTCCTTAGCAAGAAAAACAAAGTAGGAGGTATCACACTTCCAGACTTCAAACTGTACTATAAAGCTACAGTAATCAAAGCAGCTTGATATTGGTATAAAAACAGGCACATAGACCAATGGAACAAGATAGAAATTCCAGAAGCAAAGCCTCAATTCCTCAACCAACTCTCATCTTTGACAAAGCCTCCAACAAAAACTACTGGGGAGAGGAAAACCTCTTCAGTAAATGGTACTGGGAAAACTGGCTGACCACAAGCAGAAGGTTAAAACAGGACCCCTACCTCTCACCATACACAAAAATTAACTCTAAATGTATCAAAGAACTAAACATAAAACCTCAAACTATAAGAACCTTAGAAAATATAGGAGACACCCTTATGGAAATTGGAACTGGCAACAAATTCTTATCCAGAACCGTAAAGGCTAATACCTTAAGAAATAAGATAGACAAGTGTGACCTCATCAAATTAACAAGCTTCTGCAAAGCAAAAGAAACCATCAAGAGAGCAGGGAGACTCCCCACAGAATTGGAAAAAATATTTGTCAACTGTATATCTGACAAAAGACTAACATCTAGGATCTACAAGGAACTCAAACATGCCAAAAGGAAAAAAATAAACAGCCCCTTTAAAAAGTGGGTAAAAGACATGAATAGACACTTCTCAAAAGAAGATATACCCACAGCCAACAGGCACATGAAAAAGTGCTCAGTCTCACTCATCATCAGAGAAATGCAAATCAAAACCACATTGAGATACCACCTAACCCCTGTAAGAATGGCCATCATTAATAAAACAAACAACAACAGATGCTGGCAAGAATGTGGAGAAAAAGGACCGCTTCTACACTGCTGGTGGGAATGCAAACTTGTACAACCTCTCTGGAAAATAGTCTGGAGATTTCCAGAAGAACTAGAAATTGACCTTCCATATCACCCAGCAATTCCCCTAGTGGGAATATACCCAGAGGAACTCAAAATATTCTATGAAAAAGATACCTGCACATGTGTTTGTTGGAGCTTTATTCACAATAGCAAAAACATGGAACCAACCCTGTTGCCCATCGAAGCTGAACTGGATTAAAAAAATGTGGCACATATACACAATGGAATATTATGCAGCCATAAATAAGGACAAATATATGAACTTTGCAGCAAATTGGATGGATTTAGAGTCTATCATATACAATGATCTATCACAGAAACAAAGAACTGAGTTCCATATGTTCTCATTCATAAGGTGAACTTGAACAATGATAATGCTATAAGAAAGCTATAATTATAATGCTATAAGAAAATAAAGTAATAGAGAATAAAGACATTGAATTTAGAAACAAGAATATGTAAAATAATTAAAAGAAATACAACTACCTTGTAGATTCTACAATAGTTGTTACATTTTTGTCCCTATGTAATGGTTAATTTTTTTGTTTCAATTTAGATAGTTCATGATACTCAGACATTTTGTCAATTGTGAATATTTCTGTGAAGGTATTTTTAAATATAAAATTAATATTTAAATTAGTAGACATTAAGTAAAACAAATTACCTTCATAACACAGGTAGATTTAATTCAATCAGTTAAAGGCTTAAAAAAAAAAACTGCCTTCTAAAGAAGATAGCGTTCTTCAAGTGACTGTCTACCAACTTAGACTGTAATACCAACTCACTTCTGAATCTGCAGCCTGCCAGTTTACCCTAAAGATTCTGGGCTTTCCAATCTGCATTATCACATGAGCCAATTCCTTAAAACAAATCTTTGTCTCCCCCCCGCCCCATTTACACACACACACACACACACACACACACATTCTATTAGTATTATTTCTCTAGCGAAACCCAGCTACTTCACCTTGTTTGAGAGTTTATATGTAACTGTCACATTTCAATAATCAACCTGAATGACAATGAATTTAAAAATTGTAAACTTGATTTTTTAAAAAAACCCAACATTATGCTGCCTTCAGGAAAAACATCTCAATACAAAGGACAATCACAGACTCAAAGTTAAAGGATGGAAAATGAATTTCCAGGTGAACAGAGAACAAAAGAGGGCAGGAGTCATGATTTTAATATCAGACAAAACAACCTTCAAGCTATCAAAATTTTTTTAAATGTATAGGCGAACACTACATAATGATAAAAGTTTCAATTCATTAACAAGAAATAAACATCATAAATATATATACACCCAACACAGGAGTACCTGAATGTATAAAGCAACTATTAAGCAAACTAAAAAAGGATATTGACTCTAACACTATCATAATTAGGGACGTAAGTACCTCACTAACAACCCCAGATAAATCATCTAGGAAAAAAATCAATAAGGAGATTTGGAGTTTTATCTTGATGCTTGACCAAATGGACTTCGTTGATACCTACAGAACATGCAATCCAACATGCTACTCCTCACCACATGAAACATTCTCCAGATTGACCATATCCTGAGTCATAAACCAAGGATAAAAAAATTCCATAAGATCAGAATACTACGATGCACCTTTTAGACCATAGTGGAGTAAAAATAAATATTGCCACCAACCAAATCTCTCCAAAACACGAGATCAACAAAAGACAAGATCAACAAAACCCTAAACTTCAGCAATATAATTCAGATAATCAAAGTAAAACGCCCACATATGACACATGGAAGAGAAAAATCTCATAGAAAAAATAAGTAAATTTTTTTTAAAAAGCAGTTTATTTGAAAGGATAAACAAGATTGATGTGTCCCTAGCCAGATTGTCAAAAACAAACAAACAAAAGACAAAAAGTCCAAATAAACAAAGGCAGAATTAAAAAAGATCATGATACAAATGACATCAAAGAAATATAAAAGATTATCAGAGATTACCATGCACACCTGTATGGAAACAAATTTGAAAACCTAAACAAAAGGGAGGACTATCAGACATCACACAACCTCACAAGGTTGAAACAAGAAGAAATAGAGGCTCTAAACACACCAACAGCAACCTGGGAAATTGACTCCATTATACAAAAACTACCTACAAAAAAAAAGAAAATTCCTGGACCAGATGACTTTCCAGCAGAAGCCTACAGAACATACAAGGAGGAGCTAATATCAACCCTACTGAAACTATTCCAGGCACTCAAGAAAGACAGAACTCTCCCTAAATTATTTCATGAAGCTAACATCATACTAATATCCAAACTTGGCAAAGACCCAACAAAGAAAGAGAATTACAGGCCAATATACCTGATAAATATAGATGCAAAAATTCTCAACAGGATTCTAGCAAATAAGAGTCAACAACACATCTCAAAAATCATCCACTATGAACAAGTAGGCTTCATCCCCAGGATGCAGGGCTGGTACAACATTCACAAGATTATAAATGTAAGTAAATACATCAACATATGTAAAAACAAGAACCACATGATTATATTATTAGACACAGAAAAGGCTTTTAACAAAATCCAGCATCCATTCTTGATTTAAAAAACAAAAAACAAAAAACCTTGAACACCTAGATTTAGAAGAAACATACCTCAAAATAGTAAAAGTCATCTATGACGAACCCACAACCAACATATTACTAAATGGACAGAAATTGGAAGAATTTCCCCTGAAAACTGAAAAAAGACAAGGCTGCCCACTCTCACCCCTCCTGTTTAACATAGTGTTGAAAGTCCTAGCTAAAGCAATCAGACAAGTGAAGGAAATCAGGAGTGTACAAATAGGAAAAGAGATAGCTAAGCTATCTCTCTTTGCAGATGATATGATCCTGTACCTGGAAAACCCAAAGGAATCTCTCAGAAACATTCTTACACTGATAAAGGACTTTGACAAAATCTCAGGGTATAAAATCAATGTGCAAAAGACAGTTGCATTCTTATACACCACCAACAAACAGGCAGAGAACCAAACAGAAAGTACAATGCCATTCACAATAGCCACACACACACACAAAGAGATACCTTAACATCTTCCTAACCAGATAAGTGAAAGACATTTACAACAAAAACTACAAAACAATGCTCAAAGAAATCAAAGAAGATGCAAACAATTGGAAAAATATTACATGCTCATGAATTGGAAGAATGGACATTTTTAAGATGTCCATCTTACCCAAGACAATCTGCAGATTCAATACAATACCCATTAAACTGCCAACATCCTTCTTCTCAGACCTGTAAACAACAATATAGAAATTCATATGAAAAAACCCCCACAAATACTCAAAACAACTATCAGCAAAGAAGCAAAGAGGGGCATATCATACTCCCAGACTTAAAACTTCATTATAATCTACAATAATCAAAATAGCCTGCTACCGCTACAAGAACAGGCATACAGGCCAATGGAAAAAAATACAGATTCTGGAAGCAAAACCTTGATTTCTCAAACAATTCATCTTCAACAAATCCTCCACCAACAACCACTGGGGAGAAGAGAACCTATTCAGTAAAAAACTGGTTGACCACATGCAGAAGAATGAAACAGGACCCCTACCTATAATCATACACAAAAATAAACTCTAAATTTATCAAAGACCTAAACATAAAACCTCAATCCGTAAGAATCTTAGAAAATGCAAGAGACATCCTATAGAAATTGGAATAGGTAACCAATTCCTGGACAAAACCCCAGATGTCCATGCCATAAGATAAGATAGACAAGTGAGACTTCATCCAACTGAAAAGCTTCTGCAAAAAAAATCGAGAGTGGAGAAACAGCCCAAAGAATAGGAAAAAAATATTTGCCAACTCTATATAAATGGGCAAAAGACATGGGTAGTCACTTCTCTAAAGAAGATATATGAGCAGCCAACAGACATGAAAAAATGCTCACCCTACTAATCTTCAGAGAAATGCAAATCAAAGCCACATTGAGATACCACCTAATTCCAGTAATAATAATAAAACCAAAACCAACAGATGCTAGTGAGGATGAGGAGAAAAGGAGACACTTCTACACCATTTGTGGCAATGCAAACTAGTTCAACTGTGGAAAAGAGTGTGGCAATTTCTAAAAGATCTAGAAATTGACCTTCCATATGACACAGCATTTCCCCTTATGGGTACATACCTGGAGAAACTCAAATCATTGTACAAAAAAGATACCTCCAACACTATTCACAAAAACAAAAACATGGAACCAACCATGCCACCCATCAAAACTGGATTGGATGAAAAAAATTGTGGTACATATGCAGGATGGAATATTATGCAGCCATAAGGAAGGAAAAAATTATGGACTTCACAGCAATTTGGATTGATTTGGAGTCTATCACACTCAGTAATCAATCACAGAAACAAAAAACTGAGTGCCCCATTTTCTCACTCATAAGTGGATGTTGAACATCTAGCAAGAAAGGAATTGGCCGGTGTGGGACACTGCCAGGGAGTGTGGGGGAGGGGCACATAACATCAATAAGAGTGCTTGATCCTAATCCAGATTAAGTGAGGTCCAACAGGAGGCCCAAAACTGCACCTGCACCTAAACCACTTATGTACTCAATTCTACTTGTACCCCACAACATAAAAATAATAAAAATAAAAAAGAAAGAAATTTATATGCAAGCATAACAATTTAAAACACTAGTTCTTTCTGTGGTCTTAGATTTATTAGTGCTTATTCACAATTTTAGTATCAACAAAGCACAAAGAATGACACATTCCCTTTAGCTCAGTTTTTGTGTATTTTTTTAATGTTGCAAATTATATTCTGCATAATGACAATGCTAATGAAAGTGCAGAAAGTGTGACAAATAAGAACTTAATTCACTGATAATAAATGTTATGAAGAAAACCATTTTGATTAACAAAAATAAAGACAGACAAAATTTGTCTTAAAATCTTTGGCAGAAAATACTATTTTGAAATTTAGTTGACATTTCATCTTTTTGATTAAAGATAGCATCTGGCACAAAAAATACTATTGCCATTTTGCTGTTATTTTAATGATGGTGTATTGTAGAACTATAAAATAGCACTTTTTTAAAAAAAACATGACTGCCTATTTCTTTCATATTTAGCTAGGGCAATGGACAGTTTTGAAATTTCTAAAATTTTTTTACTCAATTTTTATTTTTTAATTTAAATTTAATTTAATTTAATTTTTTGTTGGAGTCTCACTCTGTCGCACAGACTGGAGTGCAGTGGCCGCTCCTGGGCACCGCAGCCTCTATCTGCTGGGCTCCAGTGATCCTTCCGCCTCAGCCTTCTGAGTAGCTGGAATTACAGGTGTGCGCTACCACGCCCGGCTAATTTTTTGATTTTAGTGTAGAGATGAGGTCTCACCTGCCCAGGCAGGTCTCGAACCTGCGGGCTCAGGCAATCCACTCGCCTCAGCCTCCCAAAGGCGTGGGATTACAGGCTGAGCCACCGAGCCCGGCTTACTCAATTTTTATATACAAAAACAGAAGAATAACAACAGGGAGTATGTTTTCTATGAAACTGTATCAATTATGATTTTTTCAAACCCAGTTTGATACACACATATAAAATTTTAAATTGCTGCAAACTTACTTTTGCGTGTTAATTTACTCAAATAATTCTATTTATAGGGTTTATAATTATTTAACATGACTCAGAGCTCACGCAGAAGAAAAGGAACTGTATCAACAGTATTTGTAGAGAACAATCATTGGCAATTGTTTAACTTTAAAGGTGTACAAAAGTCTGCTCCCTCAAAAAAAAAAGAAAAAGAAAAAGAAATAAACAAAATAATTCTGGGAAGAAATATTCATAATGAACTTTGAAAGGCTTTGATATATACTGGTGATCTAGAAAGAAATTCATATGTGCAGGACTATGTGCATGATGAAGAAAGACTTGAGAATGTCATAATCTCTCAAACATAACCATGAATTTCTGAGAAAGTAGTGCGTGAAGATAAAAGAAAGAGTAGTATGTTTTTAAAGCATAAGGTTATGACAAAACACACACACACACACACACACACACACACACACTCACACTCACACACACAAGACATTTGACAGAATTGGGGAAGATTACTGTTTCAAGGTATTTAAATAAATTTCTGTCAATTGATGTGTTAGCCACTAACCTAACATTTACCAAGCAGAAAATTGAGTGATTGCACATGATAAAAAATAAAACACTACAGAATTATTCCAGGAAAATCAACAGAAAAGGAACAACCAAATCAACAACAAACACCACCAACAGCAACATATAAGGAATAAAAGAAAGTTTTAGGCCACATTGTATTAGTTAAAATGTCTAGCTATCAACCAACAATTATGTAACATGCAAAAAAATATATAAAATTATAGCTATGGCATTTGGAAAAAGACAGTAAATAAAAAATATTATTGAGAAATCTCTAAAGATGTATTTTTATAAAAAATTTTTTATTTGTTTGTTTGTTTATTTATTTATTTATTTATTTATTGCGATGCAATCTTGCTAAGTTCCCCAGGCTGGTCTTGAACTTTTGGGATCAAGTAGTTCTCCTGTCTCAGCCTTCCAAAGTGCTGGGTTTACATGTATGAATCACTGTGCCTTGCCTAGAAAAAAACTTTAATTAGTTATTAGAATATGCTTAAAGAACTCAAAAAGCTTATATGCAAATAATGAAAGTATGAGACTGCTATCTCATAAATAGAGAAACTCAAAAGAAAGAGAAATTATATTTATAAGTGACAAATATAAATTTTATTTTATTTTATTTATTTTTATTTTTTTTAGTTATAGTCTCACTCTTTCACTCAGACTGGAGGGCAGTGGCCACTCCCGGCCACCGCAATCTCGACCTGCTGGAAGAACTTAATAACATCTGAGATTTGTCAGAAGAATCAATGAACTTTAAGGCAAATCAAATAAGATTATCCAGTTTGAGGCACAAAATAAACAAATAACAATAAAATATAAAAGGTCTCAATGATCAATGGGACACCTTCAAGTATACCAACATATGCACAATGAAAGTCCCTGAAATAGTGCAGAAAGAGAAGGGTAGAAAAATAATGCTTGAGCAGTAATATTTAGAAATTTACCAAATTTTATGAAAACATTACAAATCTAAGGATATCAAAAAACTTTGCTTTCCAATGAAATAGGATAAACTAAAAGGTATTTATTAAAATACACAAATAAATTATAAGTCAAATGATAAAAAATGACATAGTATACAAACAGTAAACAAAAGAGACATACATTTATAACAATAGCAGTATAAACACAATGAAAATAAATACTATTATTAACATGTATGTGTTAAACAACAGAGGCCCAAAATACATAAAGCAAAACTTATGCAATTCAAGGGATAAATTGATAAATTTACAATAACTTTTACAAAGTTAAATATTCCACTTTTCTTAATGGACAGTACAACAAAACAGATGATCAATGTGAAAATAGAATAAGTGAACAGAAGAAGTCCGTTAAACTTAGCAGCTATCTATAGATCACTTTATCTATATCCAAAGTATTAATACATTTCTCAAGAGTACATGAAACATATTTTTAGGGAGTTTATATGTTATTTCATAAGATAAGTACCATTATATTTAAAAGAATGAAATCATTCAAATTAGTTTTTCTGATCACACTAGAATGAACTCAGTAGTAAGAAAAGAAAGGTATTCATGAAAATTAAAGATTTTTTTTAACAACCAATGAGTCAAAGTAAAATAAAATAAAAAATAGAAAATATTTTATGACCAATGAAAATATAAACATAGAGTATCACTTCACAGGATGCAGCAAAAACGGTGTTCAGAGAGAAATTTATAATATACATGTTCACAACAAAAAATAAGAAAGATATCAAAATACTAATTATAATATTATATATTAAGAAGCTAAAAATTAGAAGCAATCCACACTAAAAGCAATAAACAGGGATACAATAAGTACTGAAGTGCAAATAAGTAGAAAATAGAACAGATAAACAATAGAGAAAAATCTGCAAAATAAAAATTTGCTCTTTAACAATGATCTCCAAAATTGACAAATCCTTACTTAACTACTCATGAATAAGAGAGAAAACAAAATTTATTATTTGTAGTAATAAAAGAGGGTACATCACAACTAATTTTACAAAAATTAAAAGGAATATAAAAATACTAAGAAAATTGTGGTGAAATGAACAAATTTCTAGAAATATACAAACTTCTTAATTCAATAAGAAGTACAAAATCTTAGTAGACATACAAGTACAGACACTTAATTAGTAATTTTAAAATAATACTTGGAGAAATAATTAGTGGAACCTCAAATAAATGGGAAAACATTCACTGTTTATGGATAAGGAGGTTTGTTAAGCTGCAAACGGCAAAGTTTCTAAAAATTATCTGCAGATTCCGTATAATTCCTATCAAACTGACTTCTTTGAAGACTTAGCATGCTGGTCCTAAAAGACTTAATTAAAAATACAAGCAACTCAGTATACTCAAAACAATCTGGAAAGAGATGAGTAAATTGGGCTCGGTGGCTCAGACCGTTAATCCCGCGCCTTTGGGAGGCTGAGGAGAGTGGATTGCCTGAGCCCGCGGGTCCGAGACCTGCCTGGGCAACTTGGTGAGACTTCATCTCTACTATAAATCAAAAATCAGCCAGGCATGGTAACACATGCCTGTAGTTCCAGCTACTCGGAAGGCTGAGACAGAAGGATCGCCGGAGCCCAGCAGGTCGAGGCTGCGGTGGCCAGAAGCGGCCACTGCACTCCAGTCTGGGCTACAGAGTGAGACTCCAACTCAAAAAATAAAAATAAAAAAAAAAGATATAGTAATCAATACAATATAATTCAAAGTTTATATTGCCAAGAAAATTTAATTACAGAAAGATCGTCTTTTTACCAAATAGTGCTAGGATAACTGAGTATCTACATGCAAATTAACGAAGTTGGAGGCCTACCTCAAACTATATAGAAAAACAACTCTGAATGTGTCATATACCTAAATGTAAAAGCAGAAAAATATAAAACTCTTAAAGAAGAAAACTAAGAAGAAAATCTTCATGATATTGGATTAGGCAGTGACTTTTTTTCTTTGAGATCTAATGTTTAGGCATGAAAAAATAAATAAATAAACTAGACTTTCTCAAAATTAAAAACTTTTGTGATTCAAGTGTACATAAAGAAAGTTAAAGGACCCACAATATTTACAAATCATATATCTGGCAAGGGACTTGCATCCTACGTATGTAAAGACCTTTTGTAACAACACAAAATTATAATTCAGTTTTAACAATTCAAAAAAATGAGATTATAATAGATATTTATCCAAATAATATATACAAATGTCTAATAATATGTGAAAAGTTCTTTCCTATCGTTAATCATATCATTAATCACTAGGGTGCTTAAAAAGACAGACACTAATAACTATTGACAAAGATGTGGAAAATCTGTAACCCTTAAACATTGTTGGTAGGATTGTAAAATGGTTGTAGATTTTAAAGGGGTAAATTTTATGATGTGGGAGTTATATCTCAATAAAGCTACTGGTTTTTAAAAGTGAGAAAAAACAAAAAAGAAAACCTGTATCTGGACCGTGAAAAGAATGGTGCAGCATGGATTGTTGCTGCTTTATTATTCATGTATTTTGCAGTGAGTTATTTTATTTTACTTATTTTTTTGAATTATAGAGATGTCAGGTGCAAGTGAGGATTAACTACACAAGTAGGCTGCATGCAAGTGAAGTTTGGGCCTCCAACTGGCCCCCACTTTCTCTGGTTTAAGAACAGGTACACTTTGTGTTGTTACGTGTTCCCCTTCCCTCCCTTCCTCTCCTGACAGCGCCCCATGACTGCCAATCCTTCCCTTGTGCTAATGTGACTAGTGTTGAGGGCCCACTTATGAGTGAGAATATGTGGTATTCATTTCTTTGTTTCTGCGATAGATTACTCAGTATGATCGTCTCCAACCTCATCCGTTTGCTTGAAGTCCATGATTTTGTTTTTCTTTATGACTGTTTAATATTCTATTATGTATGTGCATCACATTTTCTTTATGTGTCTACTTAGAATCCTCACGTTAGCAGGGAAACAATCCACAGAATGGGGAAAAAAAATATTTACTAATTGTATGTCTGACAAAGACCTAACTTCCATCGTCTACAGGGAATTCAAATGAGCTGATAAAAAACAACAACAGCAACAGCAACAACCCTGTTAAAAAGTGGGTAAAGAACTTGGTGCTGCTTTAACTGTGCTATTGAAACAATACTCCCAAAGCATTAAGGAAACCAGTGACTAACAGAAATTCTTGAGTTTGCAGGATGTCAGATGAGAAAAGGAACCATGCTGCTCCTTGAAAGTGGACTAGATAAAGGAAAGTGTGGTATATATTCACGATGGAATATTACACAGTCATAAAGAAGGACAAAATTATCTTCACAGCAACTTGGATGGACTTAGATGCTATAATACTGAGAGATCTATCATAGAAACAAAGAACTGAGTATCACATATTCTTACTAATAAGCAGACCTTGAATAACTATCATAATACTATAATAACGGGATTGGCAGTAGTGGGAAACAGCCGGTGTGGGGGCGTGCGCAATTCAACAGCAAGGGTATCTGCATAATGAACATTTGCAGGCCTAACCCTGAATTGTACCCTACATATTTAAAATAAAAATTAAAAAAATAAAACAAAGAAAAAAAACCAACTTGCTAATGCTGAAACTCCCCATGTTTATGTACAAAATAAAATAACGGACTGAATTGTCTGGAACCAATATGTTCAAATGGAGTTTGTGCAGAACAAGCTTGCTGGGGTCACACTCTGAATTTCTACCATGTATTTCATACTAGCTCCAGCTGAATTTGCATATGGGGCCAGCAGGGAGAAACGAAGAGATAAATGTGCATACCCAAGGACGTCCCAAACCTCCCTTTTCCTTCCACCAGTGCCCTAAAAATCCCAGTATCTAACCCCTTAATCTTTTCTAATGAAATCACTTGCCTTAAAGTCAGTGCGGGAAAACAGATTTGAACTTGACTACTGACTCCTTGAGAGTCAACTTCCAATATAAAGCTTTTTTTTCTCCAAAACTTCATGTCATATTATTGGCTTCTAGGACATAAGGCAGCGAGTTCCGTTTATTCTATAACAGTATAGCAAATTTCAAATACAGATGTCATTGAGACCTATTGTATATTGGATTAAGGATGCCCTGTGTATACATAATGCATAGTTTCCAAATGAGTTTGATCAATGGGGAGAGGTCTTCAGCAAGTGTGGAAAGCAGAAAAAAATATAGGAACCAATATATATATTTTCCTACATTTATTTCTTCTTCTTATTTTTTTTTTGAAAGCAGGATTTATTGAGAGGACAGAAAAGATCCTAGAGTGGGAGGAGACCTAAGGAGTTGGCCATTTTCCTACATTTCTAACTTAAATGGCATTTCTTCTAGTGAGGCAGATCACTTCCCTCACTGATAGAAGGATGGAATGTAATTAGCCTGCCATCAGGTTGAATAGTCTTTCTGGGCAATGGTGCCATGTATTTAGTTTAATGTTGGCTTCTTCTCTTTGCTGATTGGGCACTCAGTAGCTGGATTATTTTATCAGCGTACCACATTCCCTGGAACAGGGAGAAGCTAATCTAATAGAGCCTGACTGGCCAACTGAAGAGTCAGTCTCATTGCCAAATGGTAAACAACACTCAACGAGGTTGGTGATCAGTCCTTCAATTTATTAAACTCAATTACAAGTCTTAGTTACTGTTTTCACCATAGGCCACATTGTGTAGCTCAGAGAACCAAGAGATGAATATGAAAACGTCCTTTCTTACCCTTATTCCTAAAAATACACAAGGAGATTCTTTTTAATTCTTGTCCTTGCAGCCCAGCACTGCCATTCCATAGTTCTTAATTTTCAAACAAGAACATTTTTATCAGGGAAGTAATTGTGATCTCATTAAATTGGGAATTGATAGTATTATGGAGATTGAAAGAAGGGACCCCAGGAAACTTAGAATAGGTTTAGCTTTAGTGCAGTCATTTTGCCTCAGCCTAACCATTTTGCTTAAGTTTTACCACTGACACGCTTTGCTAAGCCGCTTGCATGGCTTCCGTGTCCCTCTTACTTTATAATCACTAATAAGAAAAATCACCTTTCCAGAAACTGGTTCTTGTTGGGCCTTACAAATCAGCAATTATTCAAATCCCCTTCAGCATGTCCAGTCCTCTTAACAATCTTTCTTCCACGTATTCATAAAAATGTATTGTTAACAACCTTCGATGAAGTCCTCCAGCCACCACCGCCAGGCATCTGTATTGATGCATTGTTATCACCCGACCATGACCAACTTCCCAGGGTCATGAGGTGCTCCTGCCCATGTCCAGATATAAGACTTATGTGACTGCTTTCAACAGACATCAACCCTGGACATTCCTTTTGGCTCAAACCCCTCCCGGCCCAAACCCCCACCCTGTTGTCCCAAGGACCTTAATTATGCCCAACCCTAAGCCCTTTGGAGCCACACTAGCCTTAGTGTTGGGCCCCTTTCCATCTGTGTGAAAGGTGAATGATAAACTTTACTTCTTTCTATTCCTTCTTGGTCACAATCTTGCATTATTCCATCAGTACCAGCCCACCTTACCTCAGTTTACCCTTTCATAGACATTTTGGAATCCTCAAGACACTATACACTATTACACTATTTATATGTGTGTATATATATGTATACTGTGTATATATGCATACACATATATACTGTATATATAAACACACACCTATATACATACACATATATATACACACACACACACATCTATATATGCTCAGGAGTAAGACAATGTCTGGAATCGGGCAACTTTTGGTACCTTTTAGTAGGTTTATGTCAGAAAGATGTCTGAAATATTAAAGAAATATAATAAGTTCAGTACCACTAATATATCAGATATTTCAGGAATATAGTATTAATACTGGCTAAGTAAACAAACAAACAAACAGAACAATGGATGGAGATACTAACTAAAGACAACGATAAAATGATATAGGTGGTTAAAAAAGGAAACAATAAATATTAAATGCAATTCTGTGCCAGGTATGTATAAACTTCTCTTCCTCCTTTCCCTCCCTCTGCTATTTTGAATGAAGAGTATTAGTTAGGTTTGATTTGACATTCAGTTCCTAGGTCATTACCAGATCATGAGAAGTCACATCAATAGTTATGTCACCTGGCAAAATTGTACTGAATATGGATTAATAATATGGGATGCTTCCTGGGTAGAGGGTAAAGGTGAGATATTCCCTTTTGCTTGTTTTTTTTAACATAAGGGTTAGATATCTTAAATTAGGCAGAAATTCAAAGATTTTTTTTCTTAAGTCAAATGTACCAAAAAATTACCATGCATACAAAGTAGAGCAGAGGGTGTGCAGTGCCTTTCTTTGCTGTTCCTTTACTTTAGTCTTTACTGCGGAGGAGTTGATTGCAATAGGAAATTTTCCCAGGTACCCTTAATAGCAGACTTCCATCTATGTTTTACCTATGGGAAAAAATCAGTGGAAGACTGGAGAACTATATACGCTCCTCTGTATATGTGGCAGCATCTCTTGGCAGTGGCTGAATCCCCCCCGGCCCCGCCCATGGAACCAACCTGCACCAGACTCTCAATCTTACAGTAACTTCCGGGTAGCTACGGTCACTGTGTGTCAATATTAATAGCTCTTCCCATTGACTTTCCTTCCCAGAGGTAGAGGTGGTTATATGTTGTCAATTTATGAGTTGTCTTCTATTCCTGGTTTGGTTTTTACATCTTCCCATAACTTGTATATACAAAATACCTGTATTAAGAAATCTCTTTAGGTATTAAATGTTTTTCTGATTTCTGATTAGATGCTATCTGTATGTACCCCTATACAACACATATATAGTTTAAATATTTTTAGTCTGCATCAATTTTGTTTATTTATAAAATGATGCATATTTGACCAGGTTATCATACCTATTACAAAATCCACACAAAACATAGATACATTAAAATTGCCTTACAATGATGGAGCTAATGTAAGATTTGCAATTTTCATGGTATTTTGAGGAAAAAAACAAACTATGCTCTAATTCAGACAGGCTTTAAAATGCAGTTTAAAATAAATAGTTTTTAAGTCTCCATGAATACTGTCTTTTGAAATCTCACATAGGTTTTCCAACTCTGGAACGCTAAGACTTGTCATGTAAATGATTTGTGATTTGGAACTGGCACCCCTCTACCCAGTCACTTAATGATAAAATCACAATCTCTCTACCCTTTTTTTTTTCTACTACTTTCATGACTCTCAGTTAAGAATGTATCTATATGCAGTATAATTTGAATTGAAAAGTGTTCCTTTAGCAAGTTTTCATAAAACATTGTGTGGTACACAAGTGTCATCTGAGGAATATTGTACTGATGGAACATTATATATTTGTTAATGATTTGAACTAATTAACATGCACTAAGTAGAATAAGTCTTGCTCTTTGTTTTAATTTTTTAGTTATTTGTATTATAATCATTTTCAAATGTGACCTTTTTGATGTCTTTTTCTAAATTCTGAAATCATGTTCTTGGTTCAGGTTAAGAAAAAATGCATTTTTCTTTGATAATATAAAATTGTTCTTGTGGTAATTTGTTATTTCCATCACGGAGGCCTCACAATGGAGAGAATGACTAAAATTTACGCTAAAAAATCTGGCTTTGAACTTCAGCTCATGTCACAGACCTTGATAATCAGAAGCCATAAATAGATTTTCAAAATGCCTTTGTATCTCTTTAAATAACAAATAACAACCAATTCTACTCACAGCTGAATTGCACAATGATTTTGATGATTTTGTTTATTTTAGCTAGTCTGAGATATATGTCATTGCTGAAGCTTCACCCTCAGAACTATGAAATAAAATGAGATCATTTTGCTAATCTAAGTGAATAATGTCATCACTTTCCAAATCATTATAACAAGGAATAAACATGAAAGGATGCTATATCTGAAAAACCCTTTTGGCATTTATTCTTGACTTCTTTCTTTAGAGTCCCATATTTTCTGTTATATTGTTCACAGAATCTTTAAACCGTGTTCCACTAAAACCATCTTCCATTTTTCCAGTTGGAAAGTCTTGTCATGTACTAAATTCCCTTCTCCCTTCACCAATATAGTGATATATGTTAAATTTGTTAAACTTATTATTATTTAAGAAACTTAATCACTACACTTCTCACAGTTCAGGGAGGATGCTGTATACCCAGTGCCTATCTCATGCAGACATGTTGATCCTCTCCTGCCAAAAACCTGTATTATAGGGAAATATCAAAAATTCCCTAAGGTGTTACTTAATTCCACTTACTCAAGCAATGTGTACATGTAAAAATTTGTATAAATAAGTATCTACTCAGTAACACATATCTCCATCTGAATCTATTCCAGGTAATCTGTTCTGGTATTTGGCAATACAGGTAAGAACTGAAATTTACCTGAAACTGTTACTAAGACATTGTGGTGCAAATTACAACTTATTTCTATGGGATACATTAAAGTCAATTATATTTAAGTGTTGGAATTATGTATCATGAAATCAAAATCTGACATCTTTATTGCTGGCATTCAGCAGAAGAAGAAAGACCTGCCTATGAGGTTCAAATGTTTTGCAGGGGTTATTATCCTAGGAATTACATTGGATATTATTTCTCTTTTAATCATGGAAACTGTCATCTGAGTTGTACTTCCATTCAACTCCTGTCCTTTTTCAAATATTCTGATATTAGAGAATTTTGAAATGTCAGACAAAAGAGGATACTTTGTCCATATAAAATTAAAAACTTAGAACAGGTTAAACTATCATCAATTTAAGGCAGAAAATTTCCCCGCAAATAGAAAAGTAATTATACAAAAATTCTGGGAACAAATTGGAAATTCATATCTTTAAATTTAAAGCAATCCATAATCTTCTTCTCGAAATCAATAAAGTATTACTTGTGGAAATTATTAGTATTTTCATTGCTACTTTATGCCTAAATTATAAAAATTGTTTTTTAAAAAATAATTGAACATAATTAAGTTAATATTAGTCACAAACAACTAAAATAAATACTTAATTAGTGTGACAATAAAATAATGATGCCATTAGGAAGATTTATTTATGTTTTTTTAAAAAGAATTAAAATATCCTTTTGTTTTAGAGGGATATGAAAAATTTATTTGGGACATAACTTGTTTTCTTGCTATAGAAAATACAATATCTTATTCTTTATATTTACATCAAGTTTTGAAAAGATTAATTTGCAACTTAAAAATGCTTAGACATTAACTCATTTAATGTGTGCATTAAACTATGAACATTTTCTAATGTATTGAAACTAGGTATTATATATATAAAACCACCTTATTTTGGTGAATGACAAAAAAAGTTAATGACACAAATGATAAAATGATGAGGAAAAAATTGGAATATGTGTAGGTAATACATTCATTAATTAAAAAACTACACACTTGTTTTGTATTTTGCTCTAGGCACTTCTCTAGAGTGGATAAAGCAAAACACTCTGAGGGGAATAGAGAATTCTGGAGACAGCAAGGGAGTTTGCTATTTTAGGGTAGAAGAGGGCTTTCTCCCAAAGTGGCATGAGTAGGTAGTTGAGACAAATAAGAAAGCATACTCAGTGAATATTCAGGATAAGAATCCTCCAGTCAGAAAGTGTAGCAAGGCCATGCCTTTTGAGACTGGAGAATATTTGGGCATTGCAATAAATACCAACGAGGCCATCATGAACTATTACAATAATCAAGGAGAAAACTAATGCATGAACATCATTGTGATCTGCCTTAATGTTTACAAACAAAATGATTGTTAATACACGGAGCCCTATGGTTTTTTTTTCTTCTTAGAGTCACATGGTTCAGGAGATATGTCTTCATTGGTAGCAGATACCATATCAACTTGCTATTTATTGATCCTAAAGAAGCATTATTTTTTTAAGTTTATAGTTGTGTTTTGAAGATAATTAAACACATTTAACAACATTTGTATAAGTAACTCTAATAAAATATTATTTAAAAATAATCTTGGCCAGGTTCGGTGGCTCAGCCTGTAATCCCGCGCTTTGGGAGGTTGAGGTGAGTGGATTGCCTGAGCCTGAGGGTTCGAGACCCGCCTGGGCAACTTGGCGAGATCTCATCTCTACAGTAAATCAAAAATTAGCCGGGCTAGGTAGTGCGTGCCTGTAGTTCCAGCTACTTGGAAGGCTGAGGCGGAAGGATCGCCGGAGCCCAGCAGGTCGAGGCTGTGGTGGCCCGGAGCAGCCACTGCACTCCAGTCTGAGCGACAGATTGAGACTCCAACTCAAAAAATAAAATAAAATAAAAATAATAATAATAATAATCTTAAAGGATAAAAAGAGAAGAAATCATATGTATATAATGTTATACTGATAGAAGAAATATAAATACTGACTCAATATATTACTGAAGAATAGTATAAGTATTTATTGGAAATTTAAAATTGTACATAATATAAATAAAAATGGCCATTTTTTAACAATCATCAATAAATCTTGTCATTTACTAGGAAAAGTTACATTTCATAATAAATGCAAAACAATCGAGCATAAAGTAATTTAACAATTATTCCTTCTATTTTAATTAATCTGTCATAGGACTAAGTAGCAAATGTTTATACATGTTTGAAATAAATAAAAATCATCACACATCAATATTTTGCTTTCTTTAAACTATTCTTCATATATTCAATCTGGAGTAAATTAATTAAAACAGTATTATTTATATGTATACACACAAACATACAATCCTAATCATTCTAGAAGATGTGCAGGATAATGAAAAGAACATAGGTTTGTGGTTAAGCCCATTTAAATCCTGTCTCTGACAGTAAAATATGCACATTGGAGATTTGTTTGAACATCATTTGAAGAATGGTGGTAACAAATATTTCTGATAACACCTATTATGTAAAGGAGATACAAATATTAGTGATCTCACATGTAAAGTATTAAGTATATATTTAGCATATACACTTTCCATTAGCATTAATTATTAGTAGTTAATTGTGTGCTTTTCATGCTATAGGAAATAAATCACATGCACAGTTTCCTAGTAAATAGATACAAAGCATGCAATCAAAATCCTGAGAGAAATGCCATCATTTTTTTAATATTATAAAAACAATTTCTGTCATGTTCTTGACAGTTGTATGGACAATAATTTAGAGGACTTTTGGGGTTTCTTATTAGTTAATATTAAAAATAATGAACGCAATATTTTTTGATTCCGTGTTTAACTGAATTCTTTTTCACTGTAGTGTCAAAAATTCTTCAATAAATGATAAATGTACAAATGAATTCAAATGAAAATAAACAAATCAGGATAGCTCCACCTGAGATATATACCAAATATCTCTAAAGCAACATTAAATGCTTACCTTATGCAGCATGCATCACTGTCACCTAAATATTGAAATAATTTATTATCTTTTTTCCATTCTACTTGATGAGAAGTGACTAGCAATATTAAGAATACATTAAACTTATAGCTCTATTTTTATTGCGCTAAATCATATCATATGTTTCTTTTAAAATATATACTGACACCAAGAAGAACAATAAATATACTTGGTTTCGAAATAAAAATAAAATTTTTTTTCTGAGTTATTGCTGAGTGGTATATCATAAGGATATATTATTAATTATATTTATATAACACAATTTTAAATGTTCTTTCTCACCTATTATTATATTTCATATTATATTATCTCAAAGTAATTACAAACTATACAGAACTTAAAAGAATGCTCTCTCAAATTAGAGAACAAATTAACAATATACCAATTAGTTTACTTTTGAAAATACATTGTGGATTTTAAAATTATGTTAATTTTTCTAGGACTCTCTGACACTCTGTCCTTTACTTTCTTTTAATTTCCTTACATGCACATCACACGCCACACACACGCATATACTGTATACACACACTACGTACACATAACACACACACAAAATTTTGGTCACTAAGCCCAGAACAACTATGAATTGTCTATCCTATGCGGTAACCAATGGTTTCTGGTGATGTGAAACTTGGGATGCATGTAAGAATAAGATTCCAACATGACTTACACAACACTAAGTAGATAGCCCTGTGCTTAGGTAGAATCTTACCACTTAGTTTCTGTTCTACAGTTGTTATGTGTTTGCCTTAAAAATTATATATGTTAATATCATTCAGAACATCATTCTTTAAAAGCAAGTGGTGTGTGTCATTCACCCTTGTGTGTCTTTGTACTTAGAACTTTACCTTGTTCAGCCGGGTTCGGTGGCTCAGCCTGTAATCCCATGCTTTGAGAGGCCGAGGTGAGTGAATTGCCTGAGCCCGCAGGTTTGACCTGGGCAAGTTGGCAAGACCTCATCTCTACAATAAATCAAAACTAGCTGGGCATGGTAGCGCGCATCTGTAGTTTCAGCTACTTGGAAGGCTGAGGCGGAAGGATTGCCGGAGCCCAGCAGGTTGACACCCAGTAATCGAATTGTTGGATCAAATGATGGTTTTATTTTAGTTACTTGAGAAATATCTATACTGCATTACATAACACATTATTTGGACGATGATTATACTAAAATCACAGCCTTCACCATATGCAATATACCCATGTAACAAAAGTGTATTTGCATTCTTTATATTTATACAAAAAAAGCAAAACCAAAACCACTGAAGAACAGGTCAGTTCCCCTTGAATGAACTCTAAGTAAGGTCATTTAATATGTTATATTGAGAATAGGTGTTTACTAGAGAGACCTACTCTAGGGACAGGTGATACAGTGACAATACTCTGCAGCTGACACTTTTGGTGTGCTCCAATTTTTCTCCAGTGGCTGCTAGGCTACTGGTTTCTACAATTAACATGGTTACATGAATGTTGCTTTTTGAGGCTATCATGGTGACGGAAATGGGTGTGGGAAGAGAAAAAGATAAAAGACCACAAACTTGCCACTTTCACTAAGATTCAAATAGTTTTCTTTAATAAAAGCTTCTCTGATTTTGAAAGTCTTTTATTAATTCACTTCCTTATGACATTGCTTTTTTCCATTTTTTGCAAGTATTCTCACTATTTTTATAGAGGAGCAGATTTTCAGATGTCCTTTCTTAATCATTCATTCCAGAAGTGCTTCAGTTTGACTCTTGTAAGATTAATGTTACTTGATTCTCCTTTGATGGAAATATCAAAAATGTAGAAATTGATAACTTTCCTTAGTTTACATTATTGCAAATTTCTTAAAATAACATAAATATTATTACTTTTTTACAGCTATATAATAATTTATGTCAAATTATTTATGTCAGATATTGATTTGGGTGTAAATTTTAAAAATAAATTCTGAATTACTTACATGTTAATTGTTACAGATCCCTTGAACATTTTTTTCTATAAATTTAGGCAATACCACATTTTTCTGTAAAACCTATACCCAAATTTTTCAAATGTATTTTTATTGAATTAATATTTATTTTAATGTAATTATTTTCCCTAAGTTTGCAAACTTCACATTTATATTTTTAAATTTGTTTTTATTTTATTTTTTTTTTAATGTGGGGTACAATTCAGGATTAGGTATGCAAACGTTGGTTATGAAGGTACCCTCATTGATGAGGTGTATCCTCCCTTCCCTAGCAGTTTCCCTCAACTGTCATTCCCATCCCCCCTCTCCTGGCAGTGTGCCACTACTGCCAATACCTTTCTTATAGTATTATGACAATTGTTCAAGGTCTGCTTATTGATAAGATCATATGGTACTCTGTTCTTTGTTTCTGTGATAGATCACTGAGTATGACAGACTCTAAATCCATCCAAGTTGTTGCAAAGTCCATATGTTTGTACTTTATGACTGCATGATACTCCATTGTGTATATATGCCACATTTTAAAAATCCAGTCCAGTTTGGATTGGCAGGATGGTTGGTTCCATGTTTTTGTTATTGTGAATAGAGCTACAACAAACACACATGTGTAGGTATCTTTTTTGTAGAATGATTTGAATTCCTCCAAGTATATTCCCAATAGGGGAATTGCTGGGTCATATGGAAGGTCAATTTCTATTTCTTTCAGAAAACGCTACACTGTCTTCCAAAGAGGTTGCACTAGTTTGCATTCCCACAAGCAGTGTAGAAGTGTTCCTTTTTCTCTGCATCCTCACCAGCATCTGTTATTATCTGTTTTATTAACGGTGGCCATTCTTACAGGAGTTAGGTGGTATCTCAGTGTAGTTTTGATTTGTATTTGTCTGATGATTAGTGAGGCGGAACACTTTTTCATGTGTCTGCTGGTTGTTCATATAGCTTCTTTTGAGAAGTGTCTATGTATGTCTTTTTGCACTTCTTAATGGGGCTGTTTTTCTTCCTTTTGGCACGTTTGCGTTCCTTGTAGATCCTAGATGTCAGACCTTTGTCAGATATACAGTTTGCAAATAGCTTTTCCCATTCTGTGGGCTGTCTTCCTGCTTTCTTCTGCTTTGCAGAAGTTGATCAGTTTGATAAGGTCCCATTTCTCTACCTTATTTCTTATAGTATGTACACTTAGGGTCCTCATCAGGAATTGGTTGCTAGTTCCAATTTCCATAAGGATGTCTCCTGCATTTTCTAAGGCTCTTATAGTCTGAGGTTTTATGTTTAGGTCTTTGATCGATTTAGAGTTAATTTTAGTATATGGTGATAGGTAAGGGTCCTGTTTCAATCTTCTGCATGTGATCAGCCAGTTTTCCCAGCACCAAGTTACTGAATAGTTTCTCCTCTCCTCAGTGGTTATTGTTGGAGGCTTTGTCAAAGATGACTTGGTTGAGAAATTGAGCCTATGTTTCCAGAATCTTTCTCGTGTTCCATTGGTCTATATGCCTGTTCTTGTACCAATATCAGGCTACTTTGGTTACTGTAGCCTTATAGTCAAGTTTAAAGTCTGGAAATGTGATACCTCCTGCTTTGTTTCTTTTGCTAAGGATTGTTTTGGCTATTCATGATCGTTTATGCTTCCATATGAATTTCTGTATTGTCATTTCCAGTTCTGAGAAAAATGATGTTGGTTAAGTTGAATTGTAGATTGTTGTTGTGTTGAATCTGTAGATTGCCTTTGGTAGAATAGACATTTTAACAATGTTGATTTTTCCTGTCCATGAGCATGGAATATTTTTCCATTTGTTTGTGTCATCTTGGATTTCTTTGAGCAGTGTTTTGTAGTTCTCATTGTAAAGATCTTTTACTTTTCTGGCTAGGAAGATGCTGAGGTATTTCTTTTTCTTTTATTTCTCTTTTTTTTGGTGGTGATTGTGAATGGGATTGTGCTTTTAATTTGGGTCTCTGCCTGCTTGTTATTGCTGTATAGGAATGCAACTGTCTTTTGTACATTTATTTTATACCCTGCAATCTTGCCAAAGTCCTTTATCAGTGCAGGCAAGTTTTTGACAGATTCTCTTGGATTTTCAAGGTATAGAATCATATCATCAGCAAAGAGGGATAACTTGGCTTCCTCTTTGGATACCCCCGATTTCCCTCTCTTGTCTAATTACCCTAGTTAGGACTTCCAACACAATGTTGAACAAGGGGTTGAAAGTTGGCAGCTTTTTCTTGTTCCTGTTTTCAGGGGACATGTTTCCAGTTTCTGTCTATTTAGTAACATGTTAGCTGTGGATTTATCATAGATGGCACTTACTATTTTGAGGTATGCTCCTTCTATAATTGGGTGTTTGGGGGTTTTTTCAAGAAGGGATGGTGAATTTTATCAAAAACTTTTTCTGCATCTAATGAGATAATCATGTGGTTCTTGTTTTTACATCTGCTGATATATTTAATTACACTTATAGTCTTGTGAATGTTGAACCAGCCCTGCATTCTGGGGATGAAGCCTACTTGTTCACGGTGAATGATTTTTGAGATGTGGTTTTGGATCTGATTTGCTAGAATCTTATGGGGAATATTTGCATCTATGTTCTTAAGGAATACTGGCCTGTAGTTCTTTTTTTTTTTTTTTGTGGGGTCTCTGGTTTTGGTATCAGTGTGATGCTAACTTCATAAAATGATTTGGAGGGAATTTCATCTTTCTTAATTGCCTGTATTGGTATCAGTTCCTCCTTGTACGTTTTGTAGAATTCTACTGGAAACTCATTTGCTCCAAGACATTTTTCTTGGTAGTTTTCGTATGACACAGTCCATTTCCTGGTTGTTATTGGTCTATTGTCTCAATGTCTTCTTGTTTAAACATGGAGAGATTGTGTGATGTCAGAAAGTCCTCAATTTCATTTAGGTTATCAAGTTTGTTTCCATATATGTGTACATAGTAATCTCTGATAATCTTTTGTATTTCTTCAGGGTCATTTGTGATTTGTGTTTTGTATTTCTGATTGTATTTATTTGGGCTTTTTCTCTTTTTTTTCTTGGTCATTCTGGCTAGAAGTCGATATATTTTGTTCATTCTTTCAAAGAACCAGCTTTTTGCTTTGTTGATGTTTACTAAGATATTTTTGTCTTCTATGTACCATATTTGGGCTCTTATTTTGGTGATTTGGATTCTCTTGCTAAAGTTGGAGTTTTGGTGGTTTTTTCTTTTCACCTCATCAGGTGATTTTTTTGACTCTCAACTTATGATCTTTTCAGTTTCTTGATGTGTGATCGTAGAGATATTAATTCCTCTTAGAATTGATTTCATGGCATCCCAGAGGTTTGGGTAAGATGTTTCTACATTTTCATTTGTTTCCAGGAATCTTTTAACTTCTGCTCTGATTTCAGTGTTGACCCAGTAATTGTTCAGCATCATGCTGTTTAGTGCCCCTTGTCTTTGTGGGCTTTAGAGAAATTTTGTTGGTGTTGGTATTTGTCTTTATTCCCTGTGGTCTGAGAAGGTGCATGGCAATATTTCAACTTTATGGAATTTGTTTGTTTGATTTATGTCCAAGGATATGATTGATCTTGGAGTATGTTCCATGTGGTGATAAGTAGAATGTATAATCTGTGATTGTTGGGTAGAATAATCTATAGGTATCTATTAAGTCCATTTGGTGGAGTGTGATGTTTAGGTTCTGGATCTCCTTATTGATTTTGTGCCTCTATGTTCTATCTAGGGCTGTTAGCGGGGTATTCAAGTCCCCTGCTATAATACTGTTAGAGTCAATATTTTTTTTTTTTAGTTTACTTCATAGTTGCTTTATAAATGCTGGTGCTCCTGTATTGGGTGCATATATGTTTAGGATGGATATTTCTTTTTGATAGGATTGAAACTTTTATCATTATGCAGTGTCCTTTTGTATCTTTTAAAATTTTTGATAGCCTAAATGTTGTTTTGTGTGATACTAAGATTGCAACTCCTGCCTTCTTTTGTGATCCATTTACCTGGATACTCATTTTCCATCCTTTGACTTTGAGTCTATGTGCGACCCTTGTGGTGAGATGAGTGATGAGTTTCCTGAGTGCAGCAAATACTTGGGCCGTGGTTTCTTATCCAGTTTGCCATTCTGTGTCTTTTAGTGATGCATTTAGTCCATTCACATTCAGGCTGATTATTGAAATGTGACTGCTTATCCCTGTCATGAGGTTCTTATAAAGTTTTTCCTTAGTTTGTTTTCTTTTGGCTTTGGTGTTGATGTATGTGTGAGTTTTCAAGTTTCTTGTTGCACTGTAATCTCTGTTGATTCTGTACTCTGCTGTTCTCTTGAGAAGTGTGTGAGCATTCTTTTTTTTCTTTCTTCTGTGCTTAATACGTTTTAAAAGTGTCTCCTGTAGAGCTGATCTGGAAGCTGCATAATCTCTTAGGGATTGTATGTCTGGGAAGGATTTTGATTCTCCATCACTGACAAAGCTGAACTTGACTGGGTAGGAAATTCTTGGTTGACGTTGTTTATCTATGAGGACTTTGAATATTGGACTCCAGTGCCTTCTTGTTTGTAGTTTTTCTGCTAGTAAGTCTGCTGCTATTCTGATTGTCATTCCCTGTTAGATAGTCTGACCTTTCTCTCTTGTTGCCTTTTGGATTTTTTATTTTGTGCCTACTTTGTGTAGGTGAATTATTATGTGTCTTGGGGTTGGCCTTCTCATTTGATGTCTTGTGGGGTTTTCTGTATCTTTTGCAGTTGATTGGTCACAACTCTGGTGAGATGGGGAAAGTTTTCTTGGATTACCTCCTGGAATACCTGTTCCAAATTGGTCACCATTTTTCTTTCTTCGACTGAGATACTGGTCAGGCATGGGTTCAGCTTCTTGATATAATCACACATCTCTTGTATGTTTTGTTCTTTCTTCCTGAGTCTTCTTTCTATGTTTTTTACAGATTGGGTTAATTCCATGTTCAGGTCTTCATGTTCTGAGATTCTTTCTTCAGCTAGATTAATTCTGCTTTCCATGCTTGTTATCTTGTTATTTATTTCCTGGATGAAACTTTTTTCCCCAAAATCCCTGATGCAAGTCCTTTCATCATTGCATCTTGTCTTTCTTGACTTTTATTCACACTTCCCATCCTTTCCTAATCCCTGTAGTATTCTGGGGCCAGTCATTGGGGACTTCCATTGTTTGGGCTCTAAGGTCTGATGTTTCAGGGGTTTTCTTTTTGATACACTTGAAATTACCTGTGGTTTTCCTTTTGTTTTTCCTCATTTATAACAGATCTCCTGTTTTTCTCTTTAGTTCTGTTATTCAGTGTCAGTGGGAGAGCCTTTTCTTTCTGACATTTGTTCAGCCCTTCACTCTTCCCTGGGCTGGGCTCCAGATTTCTTCTATTTTTAAATAGGACTGTGGATGGGAAGCTTTGCTGTCTCTTGTAGTTTTTGAAAATCAATAGGTTAGGGGATGGGGTGCTAGGATTCAGAAACTACTTACAAATTACAATGTTCACCGATTGTAGTGTGTTTTCTCTGAGACCCACTCCCTACCATCATTCTATATGACAATGTTAAGCAGAAATCAATGCAAAAACAATTGGATGCTCACACACACAGACATACACACACACACCCCAAAGCAAACTGGAATAACAAAAAAATGAAGGAAAACAAACAGCAATAGCAACAACAACAAAAACACAAGAAAACTGAACACACACACACGCCTAGCACAAAGAGAATGGAGAAGAAAAACATAACTGGAAAAAAGAAAAAGAGTTCAAACGGAACCTTCACACATATATTGACACACACCTTAAACTAAAAAAAAAAAATGAAAAAAAAAAACCCAGAAGAACAAAAACAAACCAACAACAACAAAATTGAAAGATGAACACTCCATCATTCACATACACACATAAACAGAAAAGAACAAACAAAAGAAGAAAGAAACAGAAAAAGAATAGTAAAAAAGAAAAAAAATTGGGGGGATGCAGATCAAACTCTCACATACACATTCATGCATAAGTGAAAAATATTTTAAAAACAGATAAACTAACAAACAGGTAAAACGTTTAAAAATTTAAAAAAATTAAAAATTAAAATAAAAATCCTGCCCTCTTGTTGCAGACTCTGTAATTGTTCCTCTAATCTTGTCTCTCCTGCAGCACTTCCACCTCTTTCACTTTTTCCCCAGTGTCTGGAGCAGGGAAGGAGGAGGGTCATTGGAGGTGGGTGGAGCTGTAGTCCTCCTCTGCCAGTCTCCTATGGCCAGTGAGATCTCCTCCAGTGGGAGGTGTGGGATTGTCTCTTTCTCAGGGATGTACACACGGGGGATGCCCCAGCCAGGCCTATCCTGGAAAGGAGTTCTCCTATTGTGACTGATGTCCATGTTCTGCCTGGGTTTTTCCCTCTTATTCATCAGCTCTGTGGGTCTGATGTTCAGAGGATTGCTGGGGAGGAGGGGTTTGGGTCAGCCCCAGACTCACCACTGATCTCTTTGGGGTCTTTTCTCATCCTATTCTTGCCACACTCTTTGTTCTATGACTGGATCAGAGTAGGGAGTGGGGTGACTGGGACTCAGCATTGGTCAGGTCCGTCCAGAGTTTGTGCTTTCAGGATAGTCCCTCTGGGTCATGGTTAATCCCTGAGTAGTTGATCTGCCAGTCACAGAAATCAGGTCTTTTCCTCCGTGGTGAGCAAGTTGGAGCAATCTCCTGCCCCACCATCAAGATGGTGGCAGGGTGCCCCCCTTGTCTGTTTTGGTGTCCCCCTTGTCTGTCTCTGGACTCCCTCCACAGACCCTGCTGCCTGTGCCTGGCCAGGCTCTGAAGTGGCGAGGCAAAGCCTGGAACCGGCAGTCTTTCCTGCTGCAGTGGTAAGGCAGAGCTTGAGGCAGTAGTCTCTCCCTGCTGATTCTTCACAGGAAAACTTTTGTTCTTCTAAAAAAGATGGTGCTCTGCTTCTGCCACTTGGGAAGTGCCAGGGAACAAGCAGAGAATCTGCAGCACCAGCTGTTGCACCAGGAGAGCCCTGGTCACTTGCTTATGAGCCCCCACTTAGTCAGTCTTTCTCAGCATTTTCTTCCCAGGAAGGGTTTTTCTAAATGTGTTTGTATACACTTTTTTCCTATTTTTAGCTTGGGTTTCTTCTTATTTGTTTTATAGAGAAACAAGCTCTTGGTTTTGTTTATTATGTTTTCTTATTTTTATTAATTAATATCGGCTTATGACTTTATTTTCTTCTTTATAATATTTATTTATGTTATTTTTTGAGATAAGTACTTCAATTTCACTTTATATAACATTCATGTTGAGTTATGGTATGTGTGTTTGTGTTTCATTTGCACGCTATTGTTTGCTTTAATTAAAAACAACTGCTTTATAAGATGAGTTGGTGTTTTCTAATTTATTTTATCTAATTTACTTCAAAATATGAGTTATGTTTTTCTTAGTTCTTAGTTCTTTTAAAAAATTATTTTTTTCAAATTGTAAAAATCTCTGTTTTTACATATTGTATTATATATTTTGTCCTTTTAAAAATATAGTCTATGTGTTATAGGAGATAATATATTCTACAAATTTTAAAATGTACTTTTTTCCTACATTTAAATATTTCTATAATAAAAAACATCTTACTTTAGTAGCCAGATGATAGTCAAAACTTAGTTATTACTTCTTTGTATTGGTGAACTTGGCTATGCAATACATGTAATCTTTAGGTGCACTGAGTTATTGAAATTTTTGTACTATATATGCTGACTTTAACAGTAAATATGCCTCCAAAAGATTACATTATCATTTATCATTGAAATTAAACTAAATTATTTTGGACACACATTATCACAGAAATAAAAAAGAACGAGTGAAATTTTGAGGTAAGTGAGGCAAATATCTAGTATTGAAAGAATGAATGAATTTTACATTTCCCTGCAAAGCACTGAGCAAAGGTTTTATAGGATCTAAGAAAAGATTTCAAAAATAGAGAAAATTGTGTTACATTGTGTTACAGAGGTTTTTGAAAACAAATTGCCTATCACACACAATACGTTAAAGTATATTTAAAACTTGAAGTATGTTGTCAATTACTGGAAAAAAATCCTAGGTTCACTAGTGGATACTTTTAAAAAAGAAACGGAATCAATAACACTCTTGATAACATATAGGATGTTATTGTCTATAAAAACTTAGAATTTAAAAAAATTAAAAGTGATTCAGAAGAATCAGAGTCTGTGAACAAATTCTAGTAATACTTAGTCAATGTATTATACTTAAGGGTGTCTTTTTGATAGTTGAAGAATGACAATTCTTAATCTAAACTGAGTTGAAAACTTGTTTCAATTAGCATGTTATAAACATTCTATAAGCTAAGAAAACATTGTGAAATAGTTTAACTGACAGCATCTTTTCTTTATTTGTGATGAATTAATTATTGGATGTCTCACTAAAATATTGATGGGATTATTGATTTAGTGACCTGGGGCTTTTCATTTCTGGTAACTCGGTTTGTTATCTATGATTATAGATACATTTTTTCAGTTGATGTGTTTTTATCTGAAAAATTTTAAATAATTGTATTTATTGCTTCCATATTTATTTATTTTTAATATAATACATTGATTTTCCATAAAAGCATGGGTGATCAAAATTTTTTCTCCAATATCTCATTTATGCTTTTTCGAAGTGCATGCTTATATTGTTTTTACAGTACCAAAACTGATACTCAAAAAGAGTTTCTACAGGTAGAATACTCTCATTTTTTTTAAGTTTAAAATACAATGCAGAATTTATTCTCAGCTTTGATCACTGCTTCTTCATTTTCTTATAAATAATCTACTAGTTGTCTGAATTCTGTGATGACTTTTAAAAATTATTTTTCTAAGGTTAAAAGAAAGTTTATATTTCATAAGTGCTTACATACTAAAGATTGCATTTACATTTAAGTAAAGATGTCTCTGCAGTGAAATGTTCTGGGCCATCTTTGTTCATGACAGTTTAAAAAAAAATTCTACTAGTGTCCTCTGGCAATTGAATGTTGCATTGAAGAAATCAGAAGTCAGCCTGATACCCCTTCTTTGCCTTTTTGCCTGACCATAGTATATTTTTTGATTCTTTGAAATTTATTTTTATTGTAATTTTTCTTGGCATTGATTTTTCTGTAAAAATTTTCCCTTGAGACACAGAGGTCACACTTAAGCAAGAGAGTAAATTCATTTTTTACTTCAGAAAAATGTTCTTCAAGTATATGTGTAAATATATTCTTCTCATTATTTTGTATGAACAACACAAAGAAGCATATGATGATGACTTACTCTTCTTTCTAATCTTTATCACTATTTATTATTTAATCTAATAATATTTTCTATTTATTTTTATTTATCATTTAATCTAATATTTAATATTTTTTAGCTCATCTGTCAATTTTCTTATATGAGATTGTGTCACCAGTGCATAATACTCAATTTTGCTACTTTTATATGGCCCTCACTTTTAATTTAATTTTTTTCAATATATTTCCTGAAATATGAGACATATAAAAATATACGAGCTTTAACTGACCTGTGAGGTAGTCCTTTGCTCTCTTGAATTTCAATAGAGAATTATTATTTTTCAACGTCCTTTTTATCAATTTATGACATATAGGAATATTGATATTATTATATGGCACATTGTTGCATCTTCTGGGATTGTCATTCTGATATACAATATTGTTCTTAATTTTTTATATGTTTATTTTCTGCTATGAGGATATGCTGCATGCACAAATTATCTGATAGTTACTTACTCTTTATTTATTTGATGAAAGTGGTTTAATTTTGACTTTCTATGTGCTGAAAAATATGGGAGAAATGAACTAAAGCAACTGGAAGCTTTATTTTGACTTTTCAAAACATTTTCTCTTCCATATTACCTATATTTGTTAATTTACATGTATAGTGTTTCTTAGGTGTTTATGTTTCCACCTTTTAGATTTGAACAAGCGATCATGATGACTCATTGGGAAACTAATGCTAAGGTAAGGACTTCTTTTTTTTCTTTACATTTTCTCTACTCAGTTGCTTTAGGCCAGTAGTAATACACATCTCAAGTTTAAGAAGATATCCAAAACCAAAAAAAAGAACAAACAAACTAAATTATAATTTAATATTTCTCCTTAAAAAGTCTGAGTGTGAAATTAAGTGAACCCAGTTTCGCATTTTCCCTTTGGTCCTGTTCAAATCACTGAATTTTCATTGTTCTCATATTTTTCTTGGGTTTGCAAAAATGTGCTATTTGTTGTTTGAGAAAACTTGTGTCCAGCAACATTGTTCAGTGTATTTTTTATAAGGAAAAAAGTGCATAAATATTAGCAGATCACATTGATCACAAGATTTGTGCTCTTGTTTTTTGGGGTTTTTTTTCCCACTCTGTATACATATCTCAGTGAGTGTGTATGTGAATTCATAGGTTTGCGTGTTGGAGATGTAATTATCAAGATCAAGGATATCTACATGACTATTTCTGTGTTTTATTTTTGTCCACCATCCCCAGAGTAATAATACAGTGATATCATCTACTCAGAAATAATATAGCATTCTTTTTGTTCATGCACTAGGCAAACAGGGCTTTTTAAGAGCATATTATTTAAAATTATTTCTGAAGGTCTAACCTATCAGTAGGCACAATTTAACTGTATTATTGATAACCTATATTTTTTGAGTCTTGATTCCATTTCCTCATACAGAAAACAGTCTCCTGCATTCTGCTTGAAGCATTTTTTAAAATTCATCTTATAGATACTAACATATAAGTCCAGACAGCTACCACAAAGTTTCTCTCAGGCACTGCAACTATTACTATCTTCTTCTTACAAGAAACTCTGATTTTTAATTATTATTTTTTTTACCTTTTCATCAGTTTCTCACCGTTCTCCACTGTGACCATTTTACCAATGCATACTGTGGTTCCCACAATTGTGAGTTACACACAGTTAAATGAGGTGCTATACATTTGCAATAAACTGATGGTTTGTTTCTTTCATAATTCACATTTTAAAATCCTAACCCCCCAATGTGATGGTATTAGAAGGTGGTGTCTTTGCTAGGTTATTAAGTCATAAATAGTCCCCATGAATGATATTAGCATCCACTGGAGAGCTCTCTCATTCATTAAGCCACACAAAAACTTAGAAAAAAGACAGCCATCTATGAATCACAAAAAAAAGAATCCTTACCATACATTAAATTTGCCCGTGCATTGACCTTAAAGTTTTCAGTTTCCAAAACTGTAAGAAACACATTTCTGCTGTTTATAAGTCACCCAGTCTACAATGTTTTATTGTAGCAGCTGAAACATTCTAAGAAAATATCATTGCTTTTTTTTAGTGTTTACCAATTTTTATTTAAAAGCCTTTATAGAGATACTACGGGGTACACCTTAAGTATATACAATAAAAATAGTTCTTTCAATAGACTCAACATATGTCTATGACTAGACAGGTAATATATGAATGTTAACAACAGGTGACATGCCATACTAAGGAGCATTTTTTCCTCTGAAAACCAAGGATGTGCTGATAAAACAGACTCAGTGAATCTGTGTGCAACTTTCTGTAAAGTTTTCTCACATACACTCATTAGTTCCATAAGAAAGTAGAATCTATGAGGGCTGAGTCTATCATTTCTCAGTTATTTTTGCACACACGCTTAAATACAATCAGCTTAGAGTTTGACTTCAACCTGAAACATCCCCTGTAACGCATTATGTATATAAAATAGTACATGTTTTGATTCTCTTACTAGACGATTGACTAGTGGGTATTTTTTGTGTAAATTATGTATTTTTTTGTAAATTGCCTTGCTTATATTTTTTGGGTTTACATTAATAATGTTTTATTAAATTGCTTGCATGAGTATTCTAATCTTTTAGATAATTTCATTAGTTTTATCTCCCATCTTCAACCTTGGAAGTACTTTCTAAGCACTTTCTTGAACCTACTTTTGAGGTTAAATCATTGTGCCATTAATATTTTAAAAAGACTAAATGGAAAGAGATGCTCATAATGTCCAGACATCTTTGTCACTGATATAATAGGGCAATGAGACAATTTTCCTCCTAAGAACCGGAAGATAGTTCTGTCTGTTCTGTGTTGGCTCATTTATCTCTGTTACATTGATGAATTCATTTTCATGACAATACTTGGTCTGAATAATAAAAAGCTGGAAGAGAGTCTGATGGTCAAGAGTGAATATTTAAAATTTCCTTTCCAATTATAGCTAAGCATCTTTTTGAGATTTGTCATGGCAATGATCAATCATTTTGGATGAACAAAAATTGTAAGATGATATATTTCAGCTAAATTATAAGTCATTTGAATACTATAATCTCTTTTAAAATGTTACTAAAACAGTATGAACTCCAAGTCGGTATTATTTTCTTAAAAACAAATAAAATATAACAAAAACGTGTTTTCAGGTTTTCATTTGCTGATCATTTGAATGCACAAAATAAAGCTGTTTATTAAAAGACAGGTAACTTTTATATAATGAATGGACTTTTTCTTACATGCTCATAAATTCACTGGTCCTGGTTTTAGTCTGGAAGAAGGTAGAAGATTCTTTTTACAAGGTTATTTAAAGTAGTCATCTCAAGTTTGAGCATGCCTAAGGAGCTTCTGGAGAATTTGATGAAGCCTGAGACTTTATAGTTTTAGCAAACTCTGTCAACGTTCACAAGGACTAGTGAAAATAAGATGCCACTTTTTCTTCATAAGAAATTAATACATTTGTACTTGAGTCTGTTTTTTTGGCAGTTAAAATTCATATAACCCTGAAGGAAATAATGTTTTAAATTATTTGATATTCTATTATTTTTGTATAAGAATGTGTGGGAAAACTTCATTTCTGAACTAGTTTGAACCAAATTTTGACTATGTGTTTGGCAGTTGAAAAAGATTATCATGCTTTCATAATAATTACTGCAGCATTCCTCATACAGGTTTTATTTGTTTGTTTGTTTTTTTGGTACCAGAAGTCTTTTTTTTTTTTTTTTTTTTTAAGGCTTTGTATATAATGTCATTTCATACTCAGAACAGCTTCATCAGTTAGGCATAATAATTATCTCTATTTCACAGATGATGTAACTGAGGCAGTTATTAGTTAAGTAACTTGGCCAGGACCACAGAAGCACCTGAAATAAAACAAGAAGCAAGGATTCAAATTTGAATAGTCTACAAAGTTTAAATCCTTAAGCACTTTGCTATATAGCTTGTGTTTCATAATAAAAGCATTATAGCTATTGCAAACTAAAAAAAAAATAATAGCAACTGATGATTCAATCAAGGAAGTAATGGAGGGGAATAAATAAAAGATTTATAAATATGCTGCTTGAAAATGTATGTGGCAATTGCAATTTTCTTCCAGCTGAGGAAATAATAAATGCAGAAATTGAACAGTCAGAAACTCTTGTTCACGTCTTTATGCCTCTACAGAAAGTAAATGTTTCCAAACCCAAGCATAACCTTCTAGTATGTTAGATATTGCTAAATTAAATGAATAATCAAAATAAATCTAGTTAAGGAAGTGATAAGAGGCTCAAATAGATTTCTTATCTTAGGTGTAAGGAGATGTGAATTAACATCTAAAGAGACCATACATGAAAACAATGTGAAAACTGTTTCCGCTCACTAGGAAGAGTAATGAGCTATCTGTGCATGGGGAGTCTGTGGGTGTGCATATATGCTTACTGGGCAATAATGTTGTAACTAGCAAATAGACTAAAGGAAATATTTTGACTGCTATTTGTGCTAAGATATTATTTCTTTAAAAATTGCTTTTGATTTGTCTTTTTTGATTTGTTTTAGATGGTAAGGGAGAACATAAAATAGTTTGGGACATGTAGTACTATTCAGAACACCAAGTGCATTTGTTTAAAATTTTACTTGGTACTTATAGAAATACAAAAATCAGCACAATGCTTTCTATAGATGTAATTGTGCCCTACCCCAAATTCATATATTAAATCTCTGGAACCCAGTGTGATGGTGTTTGATATTGGGGATTTGGGAAGATGCTTAGGTTTAGATGAGAATGAAACGCTCATGCTGAGGATAGTGCCCTAATAAGAAGAGACCCAAACAATCCCTTCTCTCTCTTTGTCTACACACTCCATTTTCTGCCACATGAGAAAACAAGACAGATGTCTAGAAGTCAGGAAGATGGTCTTCAACAGAACATGATTATGCTGGCACTATCATCTCAGACTTCCAGTTCCTGAACTGTGAGAAAATAAATGTATGTCCTTTAAGTCATTCAGGATATAGTACTGTGTTATGGCAGCACAAACAAAGACAGATTTTAGTACCCAGCAGGTACACCATGAGGATATGCTAGGATCGCTGCCTAGAGTCATGAAAGTAATGCTGCCAGCGTAGTGAGTCTAAGATAATTATTCTCAAGCCTTAAGACCCAGCAGAATTTATGATCAGTTGTGCCTTGATTATACCCATATCTAATTTAGATGATAGTTTGATGAGACTTTGGACCTTAGAAGTTAGAGTTGATGCTAAAATAAACAAGACTCTAAGCACTGTTAAGATAGAATGAATGTATGTGACATATGAGAAGGATATAAATTTTAGAAGCCAGGGAGGAAGGTGCTAAATAATTACAAATAGTGGTATAAGTTTAATGTGAGTAGGATTTGTCAAGAATGTACTGGGGAAAGTGTGGCAATTCTGAGGAGAGACATTGGAGTAAGGGCAGAAACAGGTAAAAGAAACAAAAAAGTAAATAATAGAAAGATAGAGTAAGAGAGAGAGCAGGAAAGAGGGGAAGGAAGAGAGAGAAGGAGAACAGAAGAGAGAAAGAGAGGGAGAGAGAGCAATAGACAGAGCCAAGGAAAGAGAATGCATTTTGCCTTGAGTTTTTTTTGCTGCCTTTTTTGTTTGTTTGTTTGAGTTGGAGTCTTATTCTATTGCCTAGATTGGAGGACAGTGGCACGCTTACAGCCACTGCAGTCTTGGCCTGCTCGACTCAGGCAATCCTGCCTCAGCCTTCCAAGTAGCTGGAACTACAGGCATGCGCCACCATGCCCGGCTAATTTTTTGATGTATTGTAGAGGTGAGGTCTTGCCAAGTTGCCCAGGCTGGTCTCGAACCCGAGAGCTCAAGTGATCCTCTCACCTTGGCCTCCCAAAGTGCTGGGATTATAGGCATGGGCCACCATACCCGGCCAGCATCTTATCTTTATTTGTGGAAGAACTGAAGAAAACTCTTATCGACATGACATGGACAGAACTGGTCATACAGTTATCACAATGAAAACAATTTGCATTTTTTTCTTTTAAATATGTATCTACAAATAATAATCAACTGATTTGTTAGTGCCTTAAATACAGATTATTTTGAGTGCCTACTTTGTGCAAAGCATCTTATTGATTAACACTAAAAATTGGAAAGGCTCTCTATTTGAGATGCCTAGCAGACAGAAAGAATGTTAAGAAACAGTCATTTGTATGATATTATTTGAAAATTCTTATGCAGGATTTTTTGTAACTATCTGAAAGAAACAAAGTGGTTAAGAAACTGAACAGGCCTTTATTTACATCTTTTGCATATATTTTTCTCCACTGACTTGTCCCCTTCCCCACTGATGCTCCTACTCATCTCAGGGTGTCCCTCGCGCAGGAATTTTGCAGTATCCATATTTTTCTCTATACGTTTCCTTTGGTCCCCTTATCGGTCAGCGTCACCTCTGTATCCCTGTTTAGCTACTCCTCATTTTCTCTACTCAGTCCTGAACCCCAAAGGTAACCCACACCTGGGGTTTAGTGCTCTGTGGTTGCCATCTTGGAATTCTCAATAATTTTATCTTTGAACAGATTTAATTTATACAGAGTCTGATGAAACCATGGTGCCTGTCCCTGTTCTCAGACCTTCGGAAGTGCCTCCTGTCACCATAATGGTTGCTTACTCCGCTACATGGTCTCATAATGGGCTCCTTGAGGTCTCTCTCTCCCTGCCCTGCTGCTGCCTGGATGTGTGTCTGTGGAGGGTCCACGTGAGATTATCACGCCCCTCACAGTCTGAAGAAGCAGCCTGGTGAAAGCTGACCCTTCCCTGGCTGCCAACTTTGCAGTGTGTCCTAGGAGCCACCAGCCAGGGCTGCTCTTTTGTGGGAGCAAAGCTCACATAAATACACAGCTCAGCTACCACATGAGTCCCTGTGGAGAGGTTTAAACATCCCTGACATCCTGGTGTGTTGCTCTTTTGAGAGTATCCCTGCACCTGTGTGGAGTGCTTCCCGGGAAAACCATGTAGCTTGCTGGGACAGATTTTGCTTCCTCCCAGAAGATTCTACTTTCATTCTTCTCTTTTGACTAGTTAGGGGTACCCTTCAGAAATGAGCCACATAATAGGAACAGTGCTAATTGTTTAAGACTTTAATTGTGTTTTATTTAGGATAACATTAAATAAAAATAAAAGCATTTTGGCAAACCAAAGTAAAGAGCCCAAGGAAAAAAGAAAAATGTTTTGTATATACCATTGGGAATACCTTTTACCTATCATTTGAATAAAAAGTGCTGTAGCTTCATTGTGTACATTGGGCCCACAAATTATGGACTTTTTGTCTTACCTGATGTCCCTTTGTTTCCTTAAAAACTGAGACACAGACCATCAACCACAGACCCACTCCTCTTGGTCTTGCCCTTGCATTAAAAAAAAAAAAATCTGCCCTAATTTAATGTGCAGCTTTCCTCTGGATCTTGTTACTCCCAGTTCATCTATGTATTCAATTTTGAAATATTTTTCTAAACCGAACAGAATCTCTCAGGCCTATAATCCCAGAGCTTTAAGAGGCCCAGGCAAGAGGATAGCTTAAAGTCAGGAGTTCGAGACGAACCAGGGCAACATAGCAAGACCTCATTTACAGAGAGAAAGAAAGAGAGAGAGAGGGAGAGAGAGAAAGAAGGATGGAGGGAGGGAGAGAGTAAGGATGGATGGAGACACAGAGCGTGCACTTAGCATGGTGGTGTGCCTGTAATTCCAGGCTGAGGTGAGAAGAGGCTGAGGCGGGAAGATCCCTGGAGCCCAGGAGTGCACTCTGATTCATCACTGCACTTTAGCCTGGATGACAGCAAAACCCTGTCTAAAATATAAAATAATAAATAAAATAAAATGTGTTTTTAAATAAAATGTCATTTGGTTGAAAATGTGCATATACTAGTTATTGCATACAGATATTATAGAAAAAGTGCTGTAGCTTCACTGTGTGCATTGGGCCCACAAATTATGGACTTTATCTTACCTGATGTCCCTTTGTTTCCTTAAAAACTGAGACACAGACACAGATTAAGGAGGTTTGGATATTTTAAGAATGAATTAATAACTGTGACCAATAGGCCCCAGGAAAGGCCCCTTTGCTTGAAATAGAGTGTGTTTGCTTTTCCTGAGTATAGGATAATACAGTTTTTGAATTAAGCTGTACCTAAACAAATTCCCATTTCTTCCTGAATGTTGTAAATATCACAACGTACACGGATAGGATTTCTAATGACATTATAAGAAGGCGCTAGAACTCTGGAAGAGTGAGGATTGGAAAGCAGAGTGATTACAGCAAAATCTAGGCTCTGAGATTGCTTGTGGGGAACTTTCCATGTTCGATAACATCTCTAAGATGTAGTTCTCATGTGTACAGAGGAAGAACTCTACTTTTCACATAGTTGAATCGTGCATGAATACTAACAACTTACAAGTAGTAGGAAGCATGCAAATATTTGGCATTATTAATTGTAACAACTTCAGGGTTCTTTATAGGGTATTGGGTATGAAAAATATAAGTTTGACTCAGTGACTCAGCCTGTAATCCCAGCAATTTGGGAGCCAGAGGTGAGTGGATTGCCTGAGCCCGTGGGTTCGAGACCCGCCTGGGCAACTGGGCGAGACCTCGTCTTTACAGTAAATCAAAAATTAGCCGGGTGTGGTAGCCCTCACCTGTAGTTCCGGCTACTTGGAAGGCTGAGGCGGAAGGATCGCTGGAGCCTAGCAGGTCAAGGCTGCAGTAGCCAGGAGCATGCCACTGCACTACAGCAGTCTGGGAGAGAGAGTGAGACTCCAACTCAAAAAAAAAAAAAAAAAAAGAAAGAAAGAAAGAAAGAAAAGAAAAGAAAAGAAAAATATTAGAGTTTGGTAATAGATCCTTTTTTGAACTTTTAAGACTTAATAGTGAAAATTTGGAATGACACTATGAGATACCAACCACAGAAATTTAAATGACCCTGAATTTATTTTTATCAATATCGTGTGCACAAAATTTTTCTGGCTAGGCTGTTTTATAATTTGTCATTTAATATAATATCCTTAACATTTTCCATGGTATTGAATTTTCTTCTCTAGTGTTATTTTACAAGGTACACATGAGGTCAAAATTTAATTAATCAATTGTTCAATTAAGATAATGTGATTGTTTTCAACTCTTCAATTTTTATAAACAAAATTGTAATAAACTTCTTTGGGCTAAATTTTTAGAAGTATAATTGTTTATTTAGATTTTATTCTTAAACAATGTAATTGCAAAGCTAAGAGTAGCCAAATAAAAATTTGATGCTTAACTGTTTTACTTTGATCTTTTAGTAGGCAGGAGTGTTAATTAAGTTAAACTCATTTAACATAGCTTATCCTAAACATAACTTGTTTGTTTTCACTAACTTGTTTGTTTTCACTCAAATTCAAGCAGGACATGATGTTTATTAGTTATTTAGTTCAACTCACTAGACAGTTTTCAATCAATATTAAGGATGATCGGAATATTAAGTAGCTAACATCTTATATTAACAACAACAACAGAGTGAGCCAATTGAAGTAGCATCCATAATCTTGACAAATGTAAGGGAACTCAATGAGTTAATTACAATATTTCCTACTACACACAAAATAGTGTATGGTTTGAATAAAATGTAACATAAAATGTTATACAAGACTCAAGGTATTTGCAATTTTCTGGTTCATGGTTTGATAACTTATTTAATTAAATTTGTGTAAAGTAAATCAGAATCATGATCAATAAAGAAATGACAACAATTCTTGTTAGCAACATGGGTACTGGTGCCAAGAATTTTGAAAGAAATAAACTCTCTACTTCTAAGCGCTTTTTGCCCAATAAGCAAAATATTTAAAAATCATTCCACAGTATGCCTCATCAAGCCAGTGCTTCGTTTCTTTCTGCATAATTTTGACAGAACTGTTTGAAAAATCAATGCCTCAGAGCTGTTTTGGATTTATTGCTGAAACCAATTACTGTATATTATCATAAAAAGCATCAAAGTGAAAATTATTGATGGTGGTTGTTTTGTGAGCATGCAACTGTTAACTCTAAATATAAATATTTTAATGGTGCAATTTCTCACTATTAGGGAAAAGAAATAAAATTTCTAATATGGAACAATAAACCACTTACATTTGAACAAAGTTTTTACTTAAAAATATATGCAATATTATTTTATGCACAATTCACAAGCAAGAGTGTTTTAAACAGCTTGATTAAAAATACTTGGTTAAAATTATATGAGAATGCTATTATGCAAAGGCAATAGATTTTTCTTTTGGAATTTTGGATTATAACTTTTTATATGTCTCAACTACACTTATGATTTAATGCAGAGGTTGGTATACCACAACCTGTAAATCAACACTGGCTTCTCTTCCTCCTTTGTTTTTATTTTATGACTATTTTGCTCTACAAATGCAGACTCGGATAATTGTGGCAGAGACCACATGGCCAGCAAAGCTTATAGTATTTACTATTTGTCCTTTTAAATAGACAAGTAAACAAATAAATAATACACAAAACCAAAAAAATTGCTAGCCTTGATTAATTGTAAATTTACAAATAAGAGTCATAGTATTTCAAAGAAGTCTTGAACCTTTAAATGGTCTTAAATTTGCTAGAGATACGTCACTTATAATTTAGTGATTTTTGAAGCTGTTCCATTGAAATAAAAATAAAACACAAAACATAAAACATATTCATTGTAAGTATTCATTGTAACAGTTTGATTTTTTTTAGTAAATTGATACACGTGTAACTGTTACCCTGAAGTGTCTTCATGACCATTTATAGTCAATCCTTATTCACCTAGCCCCAGAAACCACTGATACAATGTCTCCTTTCCTAAAAGTTTATGTACATGGAATCATGCAATATGTAAACGTCTCGATTACAGGTACTTATTTTACTTTTTTTTTTTAAGAAACAGATCAATTTTCTATGTGTTCTCTTATATAGTATGAATCAACTTTAAGTCCATTAAATATTTTCTTTTTTGCTTTCTTCTCTTTTCATTGGTTTAATTTTGCTGCTATATCCCTAATTTATTGAGGTGAGTTACAAATATATTTCCTATAATCTTTTTTGACAAGTGTAATTATTATAATTAGGAGAATGTGTAAAGTGAACATATATGAAGGTAATTGAATCTGTTATCTCCACAGGAGGTAAAAGTATTTTTCCATTAATTTTTAGATTGCAATTAATAATTGTACATATTATGGTATCTTATGCACAATATGTATATGTACATATGTATATATACATATACTAATTAATAATTTTACATGGGATACAGAGTACTATTTTGATACATGTATGCAATGTGTAATGATCAAATTGGGATAATTAGCATATTCATCACCCAAAACATTTGTCAATTTATCAATTTTATATTGCTAACATTCAGAATACTCTCTTCTAGCATTCTGAAAATATTAAATATGTCATAGTTTAACCATATTCACCCTGAGTGAGGACACCAGAAATGATTCCTGCTATTCAGCTTTAACTTTTTTATCCTTTAGCCAACTTCTCCCCCCTTCACTTCTCCCTCCCCTTGTCAGTCACAATTATAACCACAGTTATCCACTTCACTTTCACAAAGTTCAAACATTCTGTGCCTGACATACTTCACATAGCATAGTATCCTTCTATCCAATCTACACTGCTGCAAATGACAAAAGATTATTTTATTTATGGCTGAATAACATTCCATTGTGCACATGTACAATATTTTCTTCATTAATCTCTTGATAGATATCTAGGTTGATTTTATATCTTGGCTATTGTGATTAGTACTGTATAAACATGGGGATAAAAATATCTTTTTGATTTACAGATTTCCTTTTCTTTGAATAAAAACCAAGTATTAGGACCCCTAATATTATGATACTTCTAACTTTAGATTTTTTGGGGAAAAAAAACTTTATGTGTGCACATACTGCTGTCCATAATTCCTGTACTAATTTACATTTTTATGAACAATGTATATGAGTTCCCTCCTCTCTGCATTCTTGCCAACACTTACTTTTTTGTTCTTTTAATAATGACTCTTCTAACTTGGATGAGATGATAGCTCATTGTGGTTTTAGTATTTATTTTCCTGATAGTCAGTAATATTTAACTTTTTTTTTCCACACACTTGGTGGCTATTTGTATGTATTCTTTTGAGAAATGTCTATTCATATTATTTGTCTGTCTTTAAATTAGATTATTATTATTTGTTGTTGTAAATTTGTTGGGGTTCCTTGTTTATTCTGGATATTAGTTCCTTGTCCGGTGAATTGTTTGAAAATATTTTCTCTTCACTCTGTTAATAGTTTCTTTGTTGTGAAGAATCGTTATCATCTATACAGTCTCACTTGTATTTTATTTTTGTTGTCTGTGCTTTTGAAGTCTTATGCATAAACTCTCTTTCTAGAGCAATGTCCTGAAGAGTTTTTCCTCTGTTTCTTCTGTAGTTGCATAATTTCAATACTTGTATTTAAGTATGTAATCCATTTTGAGTTTATTTTTGTATTTGATAGGAAATAGGGATTTAGTTTTATTTCTTTGCATAGAGATATTCAGTTTTTCCTGCATCATTTTTTGAAGCAAATTTTATTCCCCAGTGTATGATCTTGGCACTTTAGTCAAAAATCTGTTGTCTGTAAATACAGGGATTTATTCATTTACTTTCTATTTTGTTTTATTCTTCTATGCATCTGTTGGTAGTACCATGTGATTTTTGTTACCATAGCTTTGTAGTATATTTTGAATTCAGGTAGTGTGATATCTTCAACTTTGTACTTTTTGCTCAGTATATCTGGCTATTTGTGGTCTTTCATATTTGCATACAAAGCTAAGCATTTTTTTTCTATTTCTGAAAAAAATAACATTGGTATTTTGATAGGATTGTATTGAATCTATAGATTATTTTGAGTAGTATGGTCATTTTAACAATGCTCATTCTTCAGTCCAGCAGCATGGGATGTCTTTTAAATTGTTTATGCCTTCCAAATGTTTTCATTACTGTTTTGTTCTTTTTGTTGTAGTGCTCTCTGGCCTTCTTGATTATATTTATTGCTAAGTATGTTTTGTAATTATTATAAATGAATTTTTTAAAAAAAATTTCATTCTCAACTAGTTTGTTATTGGTGTATAGAAATGCTCCTAATTTTTATATTGATTTTGTGTACTGCAACTTTACTTAACTTGTTTATCAGTTCTAAGAGCTTTAATGGTATCTTCAGATTTTTCTATACGTAACATTATTTTGTCTGCAAAAAATAACATTTTGCCATTTGTTTTTCCTACTTGGATGTAATTTCTTTCTTTCTGTTCCTAATTGCTCTGGTTAGAACTTTCAGTCCTATGTTGAATGAGAGTATTGGGTAACCTTATCATGTTCCAATTCTTTTTGTAATTAATTTTTATTATAAAGATGTGGGATACAATTAAGGATTAGGGATACAAACATTGATTATGCAGGTACCCTTGTTGAAGAGGTATGCTCCTCCCTACCTTTCCAATTCTTAAAGGAAGGTGTTTCAGCTTTCTCCTATTACGTGCAACATTAGCAGTGGAATTGCCATAACATTACCTGTATTATGTTGAGTTATGGTATTTCTATGCCTAATTTGTTGAGAGGTTTTATTATGAATGAATGCTAAACTTTATCAAAGGATTTATTAACACCTGTTGAGATGTAGGTGATTTTATAGGGTTTGTTCTTCATTTTGCTAATGTGATGCGCTATAGTTTTACTGATTTGAGAATCTTGAATCATCCTTGTGTCATTGGGATAGATCACTTGATCATGGCGTATTATCATTTTGATGTGTTTCTTACATTTCTCTTTTTATAATTGCATAATTACCCTTGTCTCTTTTTTCTGCTTCTGTGACTTAAAATCTATTTGTTCTGATGTAAATGTAGCTGTGTGCACACCTGTTTGGTTTTTATTTGAATGAAATATTTTTCCTTATTTTCATTTTCTATGTGTGTTTATTTGTGTCAATACAAGTGAAGTGAGTAGCCGGGCTTGGTGGCTCAGCCTGTAATCCCGCGCCTTTGGGAGGCTGAGGTGAGTGGATTGCCTGAGCCCACAGGTTCGAGACCCACCTGGGCAAGCGAGACCTCATCTCTACAATAAAATCAGAAAAATCAGCCAAGAGTAGTAGCACATGCCTGTAATTCCGGATACTTGGAAGGTTGAGGCGGAAGGATCGTCGGAGCCCAGCAGGTTGAAGCTATGGTGGCCGGGAGCGGACACTGCACTCCAGTCTGGAAAACAGAGTGAGACTCCAACTCAAAAAAAAAGCAAGTGAAGGGAGTTTCATATAAACAGCATATATTTGAGGTTTTTTTTTTCAATCTCTTCAACTAGTCTAAGTATTTTTATTGTAGAGGTGAAACTGCTCACATTCAAGGTAGTTATTGATAAGTAAGGCTTTATTCTTGCCATTTTATAAATTATTTTCTAATTGTTTTGTATATTATTTGTTTCTTACTTCCCTTTGTATTGTTTACCTTTCTGAATTTTTGTTTTCCTATATTGATAACATTTGATTATTTTCTTCCTTATTTATCTGTGATCTCCACCATCAAGTTTTATACATGAGTGTTTTTATGATGATGGATATTGTCCTCTCACTTTCAGATGTAAGACTCCATTAGACATTTTTTGTATTGCTATTCCTCAGTTTTTGCTTCTCCAAAAACACATTTGCTTTCCTGCACTTCTGAAGGATATGCATCCTTGGTGTAGCATTTTTTGTTTGTTTGTTTTTTGTTTTTATTAATCAATATTTTTTATTATGGTTTTATGGGGTACAGTTAAGGGTTAGGTGTACAGTTACGTTTCATTCAGGCACCCTGTT
>NW_007259651.1:1166821-1167048 GCF_000164805.1 Carlito syrichta
GTCTTTTTTATGGAGTGATTTGAGTTCTTCAGGGTATATTCCCAGTAGGGGGATTGCGGGGTCATATGGAAGGTCGATTTTTAGAGCTTTTAGGAATCACCACACTGCTTTCCACAGAGGTTGCACTAGTAGGAGTATGCTGGCTGTGGGTTTCTCGTAGATGGCTTTTACTATTTTGAGGTATGTTCCCCGTATGCCTAGATGTTCAAGGGTTTTTATCAAGAAAG
>NW_007259651.1:1167274-1171167 GCF_000164805.1 Carlito syrichta
CGAATGTTGAACCAGCCTTGCATCCCAGGAATGAAGCTACTTGGTCATGATGGATGATTTTTGAGATATATTGCTGAATCCGGTTTGTGAGGATCTTGTTGAGAATTTTAGCATCTATGTTCATCAAAGATATTGGCCTGTAGTTCTCTTTCTTTGTTGGATCTTTACCTGGCTTGGGTATCAATGTGATGTTGGCTTCGTAAAATGATTTGGGGAGAGTTCCATCTTTTTCAATCGCCTGGAATACCTTCAGTAGGATTGGTATCAGCTCCTCCTTAAATGTCTTGTAGAATTCTGCTGGAAAGCCATCTGGACCAGGGCTTCTTTTTGTAGGAAGTTTTCTTATTACATAGTCGATTTCCTTGATTGTTATTGGTCTATTTAGGGTGTCAATTTCTTCTTGTTCCAACCTAGGTAGGTTGTATGATGTCAGAAAGCCTTCCATTTCCTTAAGGTTTTCAAGTTGGTTTCCATACAAGTGTATGTAGTAGTCTCTAATGATCTTTTGTATTTCTTCAGTGTCAGATGTGACTTCATCTTTTGTGTTTCTGATTGTGCTTATTTGATTTTTTTCTCGTTTTTTCTTGGTCAGTCTAGCTAGGGGATCATCAATCTTGTTTATCCTTTTGAAGCACCAGCTTTTTGTTTCATTGATTTTTTGTATTATCTTTTTGTCTTCTATGTCCTGGATTTGGGCTTTTATGTTGGTGATCTGGATTCTTCTGCTGAAATTAGGGTTTTTGTGGTCTTGCTTTTCCAGCTTCTTTAGGTGGCTTGTTAGGTTGTGAATTTCTGTTCCTTCCATTTTCTTCATCTATGCTTGTAGGGATATAAATTCCCCTCTTACTACTGCTTTCAGGGCATCCCAGAGATTTTGGTAAGATGTTTCTTCATTTTCATTTGTTTCCAGGTATCTTTTGATCTCAGTTTTGATTTTGTCAATGACCCAGGAGTTGTTTAGCATCATGCTGTTTAGTGTTCATGTCTTTGTGGGTTTTGGGGGGACTTTGTTGGTGTCAATGTTTATTTTTATTCCACTGTGGTCTGAGAAGGTGCATGGTAGAATTTCGGTCCTTTTAAATTTGATTATGCTTGATTTATGGCCGAGTATGTGGTCAATCTTAGAATATGTTCCATGTGGTGATGAGTAGAATGTGTATTCTGTCGTCTTTGGATGGAGTGTTCTGTAGGTATCAGTTAAGTCCATTTGGTCCAAAGTCACATTGAGGTTCTGGATCTCCTTGCTGATTTTTTTGTCCTAATGATCTGTCTAGGGTTGTGAGTGGGGTATTAAAGTCCCCAGTTATGAGAGTGTTAGAGTCAATATCTTTCTTTAGTTTTCCAAGAAGTTGCTTTATGAAAGTTGGTGCACCTATGTTGGGTGCATATATGTTTAGAATAGATATTTCTTGTTGATGGATTGAGCCTTTTATCATTATGTAGTGGCCTTCTGTATCTTTTTTGATTTTTTAATAGCTTGAAGGGTATTTTGTCTGAAAATAAGATCGCTACTCCTCCTTTCTTTTGTATTCCATTTGCCTGAAAGCTTGTTTCCCATCCTCTTATTTTGAGTCTGTGGGTGTCCTTTCTAGTGAGGTGAGTCTCTTGAAGGCAGTAGATTGTTGCCTGCTGATATTTTATCCATTTTGCCATTCTATGTCTTTTCAATGGCGCATTTAGTCCGTTCATGTTTAGGATAATAATTGAAATGCAAGAGTTGATCCCTGTCATAAGGTTCTTACAGAGTTGTTCCTGTTTGTTTGTTGTCTTTCTTTGGGTTTTGGAGTTGGTTCATGTGTGTTTTTAATCTTTTGCCTGTACTCTTGTGAAGAATGCTGTTGTTCTTTTTTCTTTTTCTTCTGTGTTCAGTACTTTCTTAAGTGTTTCTTGTAGAGGTGGTCTGGTGGCAGCGTAGTTTCTTAGGGATTGGATATCTGGAAAGATTTCAATTCTCCCTCACTAATGAAGCTTAGTTTGGCTGAATAGGTTATTCTTGGTTGAAATTGTTTCTCTTTTAGAACTTTGATGATAGGGCTCCAGGCTCTCCTGGTCTGAAGGGTTTCTGTGGGTAAATCTGCTGCTATTCTAATTGGTTTTCCCTGGTAGGTAGTCTGGCCTTTTTCTCTTGCTGCCTTTAGGATTTTTTCTTTTATAGCTACTTTGTTTAGGCAAATTATTATGTGTCTGGGAGTTGGTCTTCTCATTTGTTGTCTTGCAGGGGTTCTCTGAATCTCTTATGTTTGAATTTTTTCATCCTTGATGAGATGAGGGAAGTTTTCTTGAATGATTTCATGAAACATTTGTTCCAGTGTGGCTTCTGTTTCTCTCTCTGCCTCAGGAAGCCAAATTACTCTTAGGTTTGGTCTCTTGAAGTGATCATTCATCTCTTGCAGGTTTTGTTCTGTCTTTTTGAGCTTCTTTTCTATGCTTTTGATATTTTGGGTTAGTTCTGTGTTTTGGTCTTCAAGCTCTGAGATTCTTTCTTTTGCTTGGCTGATTCTGCTTTCCATGCTTATTAGTCTGTTATTCATTTCCATCACAGTATTCTCTACTGCTGTCATTTCTGACATCAGCTCCTTCCTATTTTCCTCTTGTCTCTCCTCAATTTTTTTAATTCTCTCCATTAATGTCTTGATGTCCGGGTTTATTGCATGTAACCAGTAATTCTGGGGGCTCTTCATTGTTTGTGTTCCAGAATCTGTTTCCTCAGTGTCTGATTTCCCAGGGGTCTGTGTGAGACCTATATTCTTCTTTTGGCTTTTCTTCATTTGTGCGGTCTTTCCCCCTCCCTACTTTTTCCTTCCCTCCCCGTCACCGTCTTCTTTAACTCTGTTATTCAAAGGTAAAGGGATTGGTTTTACTTCTGTTTGTTCAATCTCCTATTCTTTATGTATGCCCTCTTACTTTGTTCAATTCTAGAGTTGCACTGTAGGTTGGGGGTGGTCCTTTTTGCAGTTTTGAGATTTACTTAAGCGGGGAGTTGTGATTCAAAATCTATCTGCAGGTCCTGGTATTCGCTGACAGGTGTGTGGATAATCTGTAACCCACTTCCCACTGCCTTGGAATCTGTCCATGCAGTGGGGCTGTAGGTTTACTCCCTGAAATAAAATGTGGTTAGCGGAGGGGAGAGAATGGAGCAGATAGTGGGTTGAAGAGGGGAGTGGAGAGATAGAGGAGTAAGGGGGGAAACAAACGAGTGTGCCAACAAATAGAGAGAGAGGCCTATACTGAAACAGATAAAAACAATAGACCACAGCTACAGACGAACCAAGTCTCATACAAAAAATAAAAAATAAAAATAAAACATATAGTGATGCTAACATACAAGCTAACCAACCACCTTATCAGTGTGCTGTTCTTCTATACAACGATATGGTTTACAGAGAGAAGAAAAGACAAGAAAAGGAAGAGGAAAAAAGAAAAAAAGGAACAATACAGTAGGAATAGAATTAAGTCATTAAACTAACAGAATCAATGAAGCACACTCTGAGACATTTCGTTTAAGTCCAATGTCCTTTCAGGTCTGATTTCTAGTTTTATTTTCAAGCTGGTAAATTAGTTTGCAATTAGGGTCAGTTGCCCCTGTTCTGCTGTGAAGGACAGATCAGATCACCGTCCGCTCACCACTCTGGTCTATGTCTTTTTTTTTGCTTGTTTCTCCCGTTTTGGTGTTGTGACCTTGAAACGCCAGCAGGTGGTGCTATCTCAGCTGCTAGCCACAGAATGGGTGGGGCCGGACAGGAACAAGATGGCTGCCTGCCTCACGGCAGACAACAGAAGACTTATGGCGGGCAGGACTTCTTGGTCGCAGAAGAGGTGGCAGCAATCCCAGCAGATCTTCCCTGAAGGGGCTTGAAGGAAAGTGAATTGCCTCTGGCCTGGGTGGTGTGATG
>NW_007259651.1:1171187-1175596 GCF_000164805.1 Carlito syrichta
ATTTGCGCCGCAGTGACTGTTCAGTCCGTTGCGATGCCCCAGCGGTGACGATGGCCGAGCTCCGTATGAAGAGCAGGCTGCGATGTTGGTGTCTGCAGCCCCCCGGGAGAGAGTCAGAGACCCACTGCAGAACTCCTTTGCAGAGGGCTGCACAGCTGGGGTTGCCCCGTCACCATCTTGCCACTTCCCCCGGTGTAGCATTTTTGACAGGGGATTTTTTTTTCAGCACTTTGAATATATCATGCATTTATCTCCTGTCTGGACAGTTTCTGTGGATAAATCTTCTGTTAGTTTGTTGAATTTCTCTTATATGTGACCTGACACTTTTTTCTTTGTTTCTTAACTTTTATCAGACTAAAACGTGCCTCAAGAAATAAACCATGTAATTTTCTCAAATCTAATTTTTTATATTGTAACAATGTGTTCCTTCATCCCATCTTCATCTGTGATTAGATCTTATCCATGATGGTGATTCTTGTGGAGCATTGAGAGACTTAAAAGAATCTCACTTCATCTCATGACTAGTTATAGAATCACTGGCATGAGGTAATTCAAATTCAGACCCAAAGATTTGATAATAAAGTGCTATGGGTATGTGTAATATATCTAATGGATTATAATATGTTACATATTTTTAAAATATGTTAGTTCTGCTTCTTATTTTAAATAACTACACAGAAAGTATTAGCCATATTTTATTGAATTTTGTTTGTATTAGTTTTAGTATAGTGTCCTTTAAAATATGTCCACTATGAGAAACTGGCATTTATTAAGTGAAGGGGAAAAAAAATAACAGTGAATTGCATTTTCAGTCTTATCCCTTGGTGTTAATTCAAATTCATTTCCTCTGGCTTTTTTTTTTTTTTTTGGTCTTGATCATTAATCAAATTTTCTGGATTTATGGACACTAAATTAATGGAAAACATAATATGAACAGCTTTTACTAAAAGTGGGATTTAAATTTTTATTGCTAGTTAAAAACATGGTATTTTTTCTTCAAAAAAATAGACTATAAACATTAAAAGCTGCAAATGTAGCCAGAACTTTTTTCCCCCCCCAATATGTGGGGTACAATTCAGGGTTAGGTGTACAGATGTTCATTATGCAGATACCCTTGTTGATGAGGTGTGTGCCCTACTCCCCTGGAAATTTCCCTCTGCTGCCAATCCCGCCTCCCCACTAAGCAGTATCCCACTATTGCCAATTCCTTTCTTATAGTATTACAATAGTTTTTCAAAGTCCACTTATGAGTGAGAACATGTAATACTAGGTTCTTTGTTTCTGTGATAGAGCACTCAGTATTATAGACTCTAAGTTCATCTAAGTTTTTGGGAAGTTCATAATTTTGTTCTTCTTTATGACTGCATAATATTCCTTTGTATATATCACAGTTTTTTAATTGATTATAATCATGCTGTGGGAATTGCAAATGTGACAAAAGTCAGTAAGGTTTTTGAACTCCCTTTGATATGTCAGTATTGTACATCAAATATTATATATTCAGTATCTTTCAATGTGGAGTTGTTTTTGTTTTTTTTGTTTTTTTTTTGAGCTGGAGTCTCACTCTGTCACCCAGACTGGAGTGCAGTGGCCCCTCCCGGCCACTGCAGCCTCGACCTGCTGGGCTCCGGCGATCCTTCCACCTCAGCCTTCCAAGTAGCCGGAATTACAGGCATGTGCTACCACGCCTGGCTGATTTTTTGATTTATTGTAGAAATGAGGTCTCAGGCAATCCGTGGAGTTGTTCTTAATGATAAAAGTTAAAGTTACTTTTTTCTTTTTTCTTACAATAACTTTATAAAACTGCATTTAAAAGCAAGCAGTTATCTAATAAACCTATAATAAACTTGACTAATTTTCAGGCCAACGTTTAAGATCCCTTTGTTTTCTCATCCCTTTTTTTTTCTGAGACATTTATTTTGTATGAGGAATTCCATAAGTTATAAAAGAGAAGTTTCATGATAGAATATATGGACCCACAAATTATACTTTTATTTCTTAATTGCAAAATACTGGCAAGAATTGCAGTCTTCCTAAAATTTCATATTTACAAAAATTTAATGAAACCTAACTTATAGTTTTATTTTAAGAACAAAACAAAGTTACACATACAGAAACATCCTGTGAATTTTAAATATCTTTCAAACAGGTACTACCGTTATCATTGCAAAATCTATGTCATGATAAAGAAAGAACACTAGTCCTATTCTTGTTACATGGTTATGCAGTACTTATTCCTAAAAGAGGATTCCTTTCATTTTTTATGCAGTATTTAAGTCAAAGGCCATTTAATTAGTTTTAAAAACTATATGTCTAGTTTGCTTTGATACCATAAAAAAGTAATTTCTTAAAGTAAAAAACTGATAATTTCCTGAATCATTCTAATCTTTAAATTGAACTAACATAGTAGGAAAACATGATTGACATGTTTGATAACAACATGTTTGACAATAATAATGCAGACAATTATAAAATGTTAAACCAACAAACACAAAGCACACAAGAAAAATAAATTAAGATTTCTAATTCTCTACCAAGAGAAAACAATAAGGCTGTGTTTTTTATTGTTAGTTTGTGTTTGAATTTTGTTTTTAAGAGATGTAAAACCTGTTAGAATAAATATTTTCTCATTGTTTTCTAACAAATCAGATCCAACAACACATCTCAAATATGATCCACTATGACCAAGTAGGCTTTATCCCCAGACTGCAGGGCCAGTTCAACACCCACAAGACCATAAATGTAATTAAATACATCAACAGATCTAAAAATAGGAATCACGTGAGTGTGTCATTAGATATAGAAAAAGCTTTTGAGAAAATCTAGTATTTGTTCTTGATAAAAACTCCTGAACACCTGGGAATAGAGGAAAAATAACTCAAAAGAGTAAGAGCCATCTCCAATCAGCCTACAGCCAATATATTTCTAAGTGAACAAATATTGAAAGCACTTCTCCAGAAAATTGGGATAAAACAAGGGTGCCCACTTTTACCCTTCATGTTCAACATAATGTTTGAAGTCCTAGCTAGAGAAATCAGACAAGAGAAGAAAATCAGGGGAATCCAAAGAAGAAGTCAAGTCATCCCTCTTTGCTGATGATATGCTTCTATACTCAAAAATCTAAGAGAATCTGTCAAAAACAACCTTGCACTGACAAAGGACTTTGGCAAAGTCTCTGGGTACAAAATCTACAAGCAAACGACAGGTGTATTCTTATACATCAACAACAAACAGGAAGTGAACCATATAAATAGCACTATCCCAACATAATAGCAACAAAAAATGAAATACCCTGACATCTAACTTGAAAAGTGAAAGACCTTTACAGTGAAAACTACAAAATACTGCTCAAATAAATAAAAAAATGACCTAAACAAATGAAAAGATATCCAATGCTCATGGATTGTAAGAATTGACAAGGTAAAGATGTCTATCATACCCAAGACAATCTACCGATTTAGCGGTACCCATTAAATTACCAATATTATTCTCGTCAGACCCAGAAGTGACAATACAGAAATTCATGTGGAAACATAAATGACCACAAACAGCCAAAACATTTCTTAGCAAAAAAAACAAAGTGACAGATATCACACTTCCAAACTTTAAACTTTATTATAAGGCTACAATAATCAAAGGATGGTATGATATAAGAACAAGCATATAGACCAATGGAACAGAAAAGAGATTGCAGAAGCAAAATCTCAATTTCTCAACAAATTTATCTTCAGCAAAGCCTCCACTAGCAACCTCTGGGGAGAAGAGAAATTATTAACTAAATGGTGCTGGGAAAACTGGCTGATCACATGCAGAAAATTGAAACAGGACCCCTATCTATCATCATACACAAAAATCAACTCTAAATGGATCAAAGACCTAAATATAAAGCCTCAAACTATGAGAACCTTAGAAAATGCAGGAGACAACTTTATGGAAATTGGAACTGGCAACCAATTCCTGACCAAAAACCCAAATGCTCGTGCCATAAGAGATAAGAAAGATGAGTGGGACCTCATCTTTCTTCTGCTTCTGCAAAGCCAAAGAAATCATGAAGACAGCAGAAAGACAGCCCACCGAATGGGAAAAAATATTTATTAACTGTATATCTGACAAAGAACTAACATCTAGAATTTACAAGGAACTCAAATGTGTTGAAAAGAAAAAAGACCTAACATCTAGAATTTACAAGGAACTCAAATGTGTTGAAAAGAAAAAAAATAAACAGCCTTATTTAAAAGTGGACAAAATATATGAATAGATACTTCTCAAAGAAGGCCTATGAGCACAGAAATATGAAAATATGCTCAGCCTCATTAATCCTCATAGAAATGCAGTTTAAAACCCCACTGAAGCCGGGCTCGGTGGCTCAGCCTATAATCCCGCGCCTTTGGGAGGCTGAGGTGAGTGGA
>NW_007259651.1:1175846-1212419 GCF_000164805.1 Carlito syrichta
AGCGGCCACTGCGCTCCAGTCTGGGCAACAGAGTGAGACTCTAACTCAAAAAAAAAAAAACACAAAAAAACCCCACTGAGTTACCACCTAACTGCAGTCAGGATGGCTATCATCAATAACACAAAAAGCAACAGATGCTGGAGAGGATGCAGGAATAAGGGAACTCTTCCACACTGTTGGTGGGAGTGTAAACTAGTACAACCTCTGTGGAAAACAGTGTGGGATTGCCAAAAGATTTAAAAATCTACCTTCCACCTGACCCGGCAATCCCTTTCTGGGAATATATGTGGAGGAACTCAAATCACTCTAGAAAAAGATACCTGCTCATGCCTATTTATTGCAGCACTATTCACAATAGCAGAAACATGGAACCAACTGTGTTGTCCATCAACAGTGAACTGGATTATAAAAATATGGCACATATACATGATGGAATATTACACAGTCATAAAGAAGGACAAAATTATGAACTTCACAGCAACTTGAATGGAGTCAGACTTATAATACTCAGTGATCTATCACAGTAACCAAGAACTGAGTACCACATCTTCTCACTCATAGTAGACGCTTAACAAATATCATAATATTATAAGAAAGGAATTGGCAGTAGTGGGTTGGGGGAGACACTTGCTCAGTAAGGAGTCCCGATCTCAATCCAAGTGAAATGGGGACCAAAATGAGGCCCAAACTCTACCCGTACAATGACCATTTGTGTACCTAACCCTGAATTGTACCCCACATCTTTAAAATAAAACCCCACATTTTTTATAAAAAATTTTTTTAAAAAAGAATCTCTTATAAGCAATATATATTCATATTCATACTATTTCTAGAAAAATTTGCCATAATAATTCATCTATCTAATAATAATAATAATAGCAACAATGATACTGATATGACTCTATACATTATACTTAAAATATCAAACATATTAGAGGTTCATAATTTAAACAATAATATTAAGAATTGCAGACTATTAGCCAGGCGTGGCGGTTCCAGCTGCTTGAAAGGCTGAGGCAGAAGGATCGCCCGAGTCCAGTAAGACGAGGTGGTAGTGGCCGTGAGCATGCCACTGCACTCCAGCCTGTGTGACAGTTAGACTCCAACTCAAAAAAAAAAAAAAAGAAAGAAAAAAAAATAAAAAGAATTGCGAAATAATGAATATAGATCAAGCACACATTAATTAGCCTGAACGTTTATGAAATCAAATTTTGAAGGTAAAAATAATTCAGACTTTAATTTCTGAAATACTTTTAAGCATATTCAACACTATCCAACATAAGAGTCAGAGGAATTTACACTTGGAAGAAGAAAATGAAGAATTTCTCTTCAGTGTTTTCTGACAGGTTAATCGAGCTGTTGAACTCATTATATATTCATAAGAAACTTGTGGGATCCAGAAGCAGGTATGCTAATTCATGTTTCTATTCACATGAAAGCATTGAGGTTATACTGTTATGATTTTCAAGAAATAAATTTGATAAATGAGCAGATATTATTATCATAACTGGTCAAAAGTCTTTAAATTCAATTGAACTAAAAATTGCTAAGCAATTTCTATGCACAAATTATTTTGCCAAGTGTTATGAGATGTAGAAAATATGAGAAAGTAATAATTCACATTTTAATGAAATGTAATTAGCATAAATGTTCAGAACCTGAAGCTGGAGTGAGTTTAAGATAAAAACAGAAACTTCTAGGACTATGCATTTTATTTTTCATTTTTGAGGTTGAAACATTTCCAGTGTCAGAGGTAAAACTTATATCTAAGATCTTTGTTATTGCTTTTATATTTTAGTACCTTGGTCTCACTTTTTGACATTTCTTTTGATTTAAGCTTTTCAATAATGCTTATAAATAGTTTAATTGATATTTCACTGTCATGCTTATGCCTTATGTGTATCTCATAAAACTAATTTGTATACTATTAAAAATTTAGGCGTTGGCAAATATTTTTATGAAAATCTAAAGATAATATATGATATTTTTTGGACATACATCCATTCTCCTTATTAAAAATATATTTTATGAATTTCTAACACATGTATGATTAATGATTATCTCATGGAATAAAAGTTACATTCAGTGATTAAACCATTAAATCTGGTAGACTTTATTTCATAGACTTAGGGCTATACATTCTAACCCAAACTTGAACCTCACGATTTTATGTATTACAACCATGATTTTTTATACTAAATGATTATTAGATTGGTACATTTTTACCAAACAAGATCTTTAGTGATGATCAATTTTATCATTCTTTATGAATACCAACCTATATATTAAGCACATGATTGAGTACAAATATTTAAAAATTATAATGTGTTCTGTGTCCCTAGGGATGATATTGACTGTGCAGAAACCAGATATAAGCCAGGAATACAATTACACTACTTTATCAAAATAATATAATATGCTGAATTATCTCAATTATTTCTTAGCACCATGGACTGGTAGACAATTCAGACAGACTAGTTTCTTGTGTTGGGGTGAAGTAAAATGACAATGGCTACAGATATTTGAGTAATTACATTGTGTTTCTTTTAAAGAATTGTTTTTTTTTTTCTTCAAGATATGTCTATATTGATTGTGTTTAGGGCCCGAATTCAAAATATAAAATCTATAGGGTATTTAGCAAGTGCTAAGTAGACACTGATAACATTAAGAAATAAGACTATATACTATATTACCTATATTAATTATTTACATTCTCTCAGTTATCTCCAGTTATGGATATTATTTTTATATCTGTTTATGCATGGTAAGATGAAACACAGAAAAATCAATTAATTTGCCAGAAAGCTAGGAAGCCAGGATTTGGACAGAGATAGTCTGGCTGGGGAACTTCACTCTTAAGCCCCTCTTTAATACCTCTTCACTAACTTGATATCTTAGCCAGAAAGTAAAGGAGCAGTTTGTACCAGATTGGTGAACTATTGGAGAGTTCACCAGTTTGCTTGCTGAAATTACATTTGGCCATTCATGAAATGAGAGACTAGCACGCACAAGTCTGTAAGTCAAGTCACTGCCTTTGTATTTCAGCCCCATAAAACTAGCCAGTTATGTGAATTTTGGTAATGCTCTATTAAAGATTATTTTTTCATCCCTAGGGTGAGAATAATGACAGAATCTGCTAAACAGACTGCTGTAAAATTTGATGTTAGGCATATCCGAAAGGATTAGCATCATCCTTTCTCTGAGGAAGACATGGATGGATAGATAGATGACAGATAGATACACAGATTGTTAAAAGGAGACAATAAGGAAGGGAGGACGGAGGAAGGAATGAAGGAAGGAAAAGAGGGAGCAAGAGAGGGAGAATTAGAATGAAGGAAAGGAATGGAAAGAGAAAAAGGAAATAATTGCATACAGTGACAGAAAGAATAGAGACAGAATAGGTAATGTTAATATAATACTACACTTTTCTTACGAAAATGCAACTTCATGGTTACAAGTAAAAACATGGAGGTGTTGCAAATGAAATTTATAAGAACCCAATTTAAGTTATATTAATAATTCAGCTATATGAAATCAAATGGACACACTTATGTTTATGTTCATTACCTTTGTCTGCTTGTGTTGTTATAACAAATTACTATAAACTGAATGGTTTAAAAAATAGACATTTATTTCTTACAGTTCTTGAGGTGAGATGTCTGAAATCAAAATGCAGGACGATTTCTTTTTTGGTGAGGGACCGCTTCCAGCCTTGCAGATAACTGTCTTCTTGCTGTGTCCTTATGTGGGAGGGGGTGAGATAGAGAGGATGAAGGAGAGAATGAAAAACTCTCTGGTCTCCCTTCTGCTCTAAAAACATAATGTGAGTTCTATCCTCATGGACCTCACCTAAACCTAATCACCTCCAAAAGACCCCACTTCCAAACCATTGCATTGCAGGTTACTATCTCAACATACGAACGTTGTGGGAATACAACCTTTGATTCATAACAATCACGTAATTTTATTTTAAAATCAGAGAGAGTATATTGTTACCTTCAATTGTAGGAGGGAAATACATCAGAATAAAAGAAAATAAATAGTGCAATTCATTTGTATGGCACAGTTAGAAAATATTAAGGCTGTTTCACAGCTTTTTAGAAAACAACTTTCTATGTTTTATTTATTTTTCTATATTTTTAATATTTGATTTCAGCTAATATATATATAGTGTTATTAGATATTAAGAACTTATTTACAAATATTTCAATAAAGATGCACATGACTTTTTAAAAGAACAACTAATAAATTACAACTTAGACTGACCTTGAAATGTTTGGAACCCCACAGACAACTTTGAGAAACTGTTACGTCTGATTACCTCTGAATTGAGAATATGATAGATCTATTCTAATTATAAGCACTTGCCAACTCCAAACTTCATAATCTACTATTGATCCAAATGTTTTTGACAGGTAGCAGGAATAGTTTTCTAAAAAAAAATTTTCTCCTTACCTATTTTATTACCTGAGATAGCAATTTTATTTATATTAGTATCAGTCTTTACAAATAAACAGAAAATTGTTGCAATTTCTATGTTGCTAAAACAAGAGGCAAATAACCAACTTATTTGTCATGAGAATTCTGGGTGACTGCCTAGGTTTAGAATCACATTTTGAAAGAAAAATTCATCCAACTATAGTATTCTAAATTATTCTGTGAAACGTATAATTATCTCTTTAGAAAACAAAAATCTCAAAATTGCCAGTGATCTCAAATATCCCCTTTTCCATTTCCTTATCTGAAGAAGATTCTCCATTAGGACATTATGGACATGTGATTGTTGTCTCTTACTTCAATGCATACAGAAGCTACCATGGTGTTGCATTAGAGGCAGCCATTCTCAGTTTTCTTTTTGTTGAACCAAAATTATTACAAACTTCTTATGTATATAGGCATTACTTAAACGCCCCCTCTAGCAGTGATTTCATTTTACTTTTATCACATCCTGTAAAATAGACAAGATGGATATGACTATTCCCTGTTAATAGATAAAAATCATGGTTGATAAGACTGTGGCTTTTTCAGGATGTCACATCTAATATTTGAGAGCTGAGACATAACTCCAGGCTGCCTGATTTGAAAAGAGAACTCATTTTATCTCATACCCTGTGGTCAAATTTTCCATTAATTTGTTTCTGTCTTTCTTTTCCTGTTAACAAAAGGAAACTGTAACAAAACTCCTTCACACATGAATACTTTTTATTATTTACCTATACTCTTCATGTTGGCTCTGTAATGCATACTATCAAGGCTATGTTAATTATTTCTCTAAATATCTTGAAGTTGCCAAGTTTCTCTTTATTCTTTCTCTCAGAAGGTAACCAACATGTTAGGGCTTCTCTAATCGTATGGTCAAGAAATGTACACTGTATGACATGATATGTGAGATGGTTTTTGGTGGTTCCCTTTCTGATATTAAACACTATATTTTAATATATTCACTATTAAAAGACACTTAACTTTACTTGTTCATATCCAGCAAAAGATTTTTTTAAAAGATTTTGACAAGCACTACAGTGAAGCCAGTTATTACCAATTCTTGTACCTGCAGAATTTTTAAAACCTAAATGCATTCATTTACATTTACCCTTTTAAACACGATCCTCTTGAATTCTGTACATCAGTCTATTCTGTCAAGAATTTTCTGAATCTTAATTTTGTCATCCATCATATTATGTATATCTCTGCTTTCTGTCATCAATAAATTGATAAATATAACTTCTTTCACTTGATCTGAGTTGTTTGAAATATAATTCAACAGGACAAATCTATGAATTTTAGACAAGAACCTTTATGCTTTGGCTTTCCCAATTCTGAAATAGTAGAGTTCAATAAGTGATCTCACTGGTCTTTTTCAAATCTAAAATTTTATAATAGCCATGTTGTACCAAATAAATATTTTTAAAGCACCCAAATTCTTTAGTTTCTTAATAATAATAGTACCATAAATTGCTATTTTAACAATTTAGGGTGCATGTTAGAAATTAGTTCTTATTGTTTTATTCTGATGTCCTTTTTGAGTGGGGAAAAAAGAGGTGTAATTACAACCAGTGAACAATTGTGTGATACTGCAGAAGTAGATATGATCTCCAGCTTACTTATATAAAATGTAAGTAAGTGATGGGAAAGTTTGGGACAGCCCTTTGACTAAGGTAACGTCTTATTTTCCACAGCATCCCTGGAATATATAATGGTTAAGAAAAACTCCTGTTTTATTTTCTGTGTACATTCTAACAAGTGAATGAAAAGATAGGTTATTGAAGAGACGATTTTCAAAATTATTCCTAAATTAGATCATTTACATACATCAAAAATTGCAAGTTTTAGGCATACCATAACCTAGCACCTTATTTGACAGGTAGCTCTGTTTGTAATACTTTTTTCATTAAATGCAGTAGTACCTTCTCATCTGTGGGAATAGGTTCCAAGACCTCCCACCGCCAGAGTTTACACATGAAACCACAAATAGTACCAAACTCTGTATGTACTATGCTTTTTCCTATACTTGCATACCAACGACAAAGTTTAATTTATAAATTAGATGCAATACTATTGTGTTTTGGTGTCATTGTTGAGTAAAATAAATGTCACTTGAACACAAATACTGCAATACCACCACAGTTGGTCTGACAAACAAGAGAGCTATAAATAACAGATGGGAGGGTTGAGAATGGGTAGGCTGGATAAAGAGATGATTAATGTTCCAGGTGGGATGGATCAGAACACAGCAGTATTTCATCTGGCTACTCAAACGGTGTACAATTTTAAAGAGTATAAATTGTTTATTTCTGAAATTTTCCATATTTTCAGACTATATTTGACCCTGATGAACTGCACTGCAGGAAGCAAAACCAGGAATGATGACATCTACTCTAATGCATATATTTATCTAATGGTGTTCATGTCTTTTTTTTAAAATCAATATTTTTAATTTTGATATTGTGGGGTACAGTTAAGGGTTAGGTTACAAATACGTTTCGTTCAGGTACCCTTGTTGATAAGGGGTGTCTCCCTGTTCCCAGAGAGATATTGACTACCATTAATCCCACCTCCCTTCCCCTCCCCCCCATAGTTTCCCACCACTGTCAGTCCTTTTCTTATAGTATTACGTGGATGTTCAAGGTCCGCTATATGAGTGAAAACATGTGATACTCAGAGCTTTGTTTCTGTGAGAGGTCACTCAGTATTATTGACTCAGTTCCATCCAGGTTGCTGCAAAGTTCATGATTTTGTTCTTTTTTATGGCTGCATAGTGTTCCATCGTGTATATGTACCACATTTTTTTAATCCAGTCTTCTTTTGATTGATTTATGGTTGATTCCAGGTTTTTGTTATTGTGAACAATGCTATGATAAACATACGTGTGCAGGTATCTTTTTTATAGAGTGATTTGAGTTCTTCAGGGTATATTCCCAGTAGGGGGATTGAGGGGCCATATGGGAGGTTGATATTTAGGTCGCATATCTTGATGATATACAACTATATAATTTTTTTCTTAAGTTTGCTAATTATAAGGTCAAAATAATCATCAATCTTAAAATTTTACTGCCTGTAAATTTGGCTGTATATTTAATGCATGTTTGCTAATAAAATTAAAAATCTTACAAAATTGCATAATTATTAAATTAATAAATTATACTAAAGAAACAATATTTATCTAATCTCCCTATAAAAGGAAGAATGTTTGCTAGTGAATATCTTCTACTTCTCCAGAATTCTGGACGAGATATACCAAAATACAATCTCACAGAAAACAAATAAATAATAAAAAATGCAATTTTAACTGAACTGGTAAGCAATAATAGTAATAATAAATTACATTCTAATACGCTGATAACAAATATCCATAACAGCATCTTAGATTTTTGAAAATTAGCATCTTTTTGCAGATAACTAAAAGACTGCATCTGAGTCTTTGCAAATGATGAGACTTGAATCTGAGACATTGAGACTCCTGCTTAAAACCTGCATCATCAATATGACGAAATAGAATAGTGACCATTATGTAAACTGACAAATGCACCAAAAAAAAAAAAAACTGTCTAATTCAGGTTGACTTTAGAAGGAAAATATTAATTATTAAAATAGAAATAGTAAGGGAATATTATGATGGACATCTAATTATAGACTACTCCTAAGCACCAATTGAGCTTATGTTTATATTATGCAAATTGTATAAGTGTCCTGAGACTCCTACAACAAGTTAATAAACACTGGTGTCACAAAACAACAGGAATATATTATCTTAGAGTTCTTCAGTGCAGAAATCTGAAATCAGTATGACTGGCCTGAAATCACTGTGTCAACATGACCATACTTATTATGAAACTCAAGGGAATAATCCATTACTGGCCTAGTTCAAGTATGATGACTGCTAGTGGTCTTTGGCTTATCGTCTTATAACTCCAACCTCTGCGTCTCTGGTCCCAATGCCTTCTCTTCTCTGTACTGACTCTCCCTCTGCCTGTTTCCTGTCAAAATACTTATGATTATCTTTAAAGTACACCTGGATAATCTGGAAAATCTCCCCATCTCAAGATTCTTAACTTATTCAAATAGGACAAATTAATATTGTGAAACCATAATAAAAATTTTTAAATATTTAAGATAATCATTTTTTTCCAAATCTCTGATTCTCTCATTTAAAAAGAAGATCTTGGTTTGTTCATTTCAAATAATTTTGGTGGATTAAATAAAGCATGCATCTAAGTACTTTCTTAAGCAGTGCTTTTTGGGTTTATTTTGAATTACATTAAAAAAATTAAATTCAAAAGGTACACTTATAGGTTTGATATGTGGATATATTGCATGATAGTAAGGTTTGGGTTTCCACTGAGGCAGTCACTTCTATCAGCAATAAAATTTCCCACTGTCTTTCTCTTATAAGGATACATATGTTTGCATTTAGGGTGCATCTGAATAATTCAGAAAAATCCATCTTTAGACCCTTGACTTCATTACACCTACAAAGACTCTTTTTTTTTTGCCATATAAAGTAAAAATCACTAATTTCAGGGATTATGAGGCAGTTGGCTTTTGTGATGAAGACCATATTTTAGCCTACCACATGCATCATCAAATAAATATAAAGATTCTTGATCAATTTTAAGTGGTTTCTCTTCATTAGACCCTTAGGGTCTAGACAATGCATTTAAAAATCCTGTCTAAAGATTTGTATCTGAAATAAAAACCTTAAGGAGTCCTCAAGTATGAGCTCAGTCAAAGATGAGCTCATAAAAACTAACATGTGCAGGATTTTTAAGTAGATGGTCACTGTGGAGCAGCAGACCAGTGCCTCTCTTGCCAAACAAGGTAGGGAGTGGAGACTCAGCCATCAACAGACAAAGACACCCCAAACACTTTTGGATGGGCTCTGTTCCTGGGATGCAGGGCTGGTTTAATAGTCACAAGGTCATAAATGCAATTCAACTCATTAACAGGTGTAAAATCTAGAGCCAGATGATTGTATTACTGTATGCAGAAAAAGCACTCAGCAAAATCCAGCATCCCTTCCTGACGAAAGCCTTTGAACACCTAGGCATAGAAAGAACACTCCTCAAAACAATAAGCACTTTCTGTGATAAACCCACAGTCAACATTTTGCTCAATGGGCAGAAGCTGGAAGTATTCCTCCTAAGAATAGGAACAAGACAAGGATTCCTGCTTTCATCTTTCTGATTCAACATAATGCTGGAAGTGCTAGCCAGAGAAATCAGGCAAGAGAAGGAAATCACGGATGTACAAATAGGAAAAGAGGAAGTTAAGCTATACCTCTTTGTCGACTATATGATTGTATACCTTGAAAACCCTAAGGAGTTATTCAAAAGTCTCCTCGCACTGATAAATGACTTTGGTAAAGTTTCAGTTTACAAAATCAATGTGAAAAAGACAGTTGCATTTCTGTACAGCAGCAACGAACAGGCAGAGAACCAAATAAAAGGCACGATCTCAAACACAATAGCCACAAATAAATGCCTTGGTCTCTGTCTATAAAGAAAAGTGAAAAATCTTCACAATGGGAACTACAAAACACTTTTCAAATAACTCACAAATGACCACAAACAAATGGAAAAACATTCCTTGCTTGCTGGGGGCCAGCTCCTACAGGATTTGAGGTTCCCTGGAAAGATGTGGCAGCGTCAGCGATTATTCTGGAGAAATAAAGAAAAAGAAAGAGAAGGGGGGAGAAAGAAAGAGACTGGACTCTGTCTAGCACAGAAGCTGTTTATTAAGAAATACAGAGGGTTTTTATCCCCTAATTTTGCACAATCAGACTCACATGCCTTCTACATGAACAGAAAGCCAGGTACATGGGGGTGTCCCCCGCCCACCAGATGTTTCTTCAAGCATGAGGAAGAACAAACCCAAAATTGTCTTTCTTTTCCTTATGCTTGGCTAATGTCCCTCAGAAGTATTAATACAATTTCTAAAAATATACCATTTTATCAATGATAATCTATATAATTTATTTTATTCTACACACTTTACCTATGACTAACTTTCCTAATGATTAACAATCTATTCCTATACATTATCCTAACACACACAATGGAACTTAAACAAAATGACTAAAACCAGTTTTGCATAATGTGGCCCAGTCCAAAGGTCATGCTGGACTCTCAGCACTAGGGCTCTTTGATGTGGTCCTGGCTTGAACCAGAACCTGTCTGGAAGTCTAAATCGCAGTCAAAGGGAAATGGGAACAGTGAGTTTTAATGTTGACTTGTGTTCGTCCCAGTCTTGGAGTTTTCATGCTTGAGCTAACATGAGGCTTTATTGCCAAGAAAAGGGAGAGGCAATAGGGTCAACAGCTCCCGAACACACCCTAGTGGTCTCGAGGTCAACGGCGCTCCCTGATCCCTAATGCTCAGTGGGCCTCCATGGCCAGCTCCCAACACTTGCTCACAAATTGGAAGAATCAATACTGTGTAGATGCCCATCCTTACCCAAAGCAATCTACAGATTCAAAGCAATACCCATAAAATTACCAATATCATTTTTTCTAAGACCTGGAAGCAATAATACAGAAATGCATATGGAACAAAAAAGAACACGAATAGCCAAACAATCCTCAGTAAAAGGAACCAAGTAGGAGGTATCACACTTTCAGACATTAAGCTTTATTACATGGTTACAGTGACTAAAATAGCCTGGTATTGGTACAGAAATAGGCGTAGGACAGATGTTCTGGAAGCTAAAGCACAGACTCTCAACCAACTCATTTTTGGCAAAGACACTAATAACAAGTACTAGGGAAAGGAAACCATATTTAGCAAAGTTGCTGGGAAATCTTGGTGAACAAATGCCAAAAAATTAAACTGGACCTCTACTTATCACCATATACAAATATCAACTCAAAATGGATCAAAGAGCTAAACATAAAACCTTAAAGTATAAAAGTCCTAGAAGAAAATATAGGAGACATTCTTATGCACATAGTAATTGGCATTGAATTTTTTCACCAAGTATCCACAAATGAATGTCATAAAACTTGAGATAAGCAAGAGGGACCACATCAAACCAAAAAGCTTTTGCACAGCAAAAGAAACCATCAAGACAGTAAGGTGAAAACTCAAAGAATGGGAAAAATATTTGCAAATTATGCATCTGACAAAGGCCTAACATCCAGGATCTACAAAGAATTCAAACAAAGTGAAAGGGAAAAAAATTAAAAGTGGACGAATGACATGAACAGACATTTCTCAAAAGATGACATGCAGGCAGCAAACAGACACATGAAAAATTCCTCAGCCTTACTAATTATCAGATAACTGTAAATCAAAACTGCAATGAGATACCTCTTAACTCCAATAAGGATGACTACCCTCAATAAATCAAAAAACAACAGATACTGACATGGAAGTTGAGTAAAGGGAATGCATTGCTGGTGGGAATGAACGCTAGTTCAATCTCTATTGATCTTCCATATTTTTCAGCAACCCCTCTCCTGGGAATATTCCTGGAGGAATATAAATCACTCTTCAAAAAAGACACCTGCACATGAATGTTTATTGTTGCACTATTCACAAGATGACAAATATGGAACCAACCTTGCTGCCCTTCAAAAGTGGACTGGATAAAGAGAAGTGGTACACATGCATAATAGGGTATATTACACAACCATAAAGAAGAACAAAATTATAGACTTCACAGCAGATTGGATGGATTTGGAGACTATAATATTAAATGAACTATCACAGAAATTAAGAACTGAATAATACTGCATGTTCTCACTCATAAGTGGACCCTGAACACGAGTCACTTTAGCACAAGAGAGGGATCAGCAGTCACTGGGTACTGTTAGGAGAAAGAGGGAGGAAGGCAGTGGGCATGTGACAACACAAAGGATACCTCCATTACCTGGGGGAGTGAGGGCTAATTAGAAGTTCAAATTCCAGCCGGGCTCGGTGGCTCGGCCTGTAATCCCGTGCCTTGGGAAACTGAGGTGAGTGGATTGCCTGAGCCAGAGGGTTAGAGACCCACCTGGGCAACTTGGTGAGACCTCATCTCTACAATAAATCAAAAAATTAGACTGACTTGGTAGCACGCACCTGTAGTTCCAGCTACTTGGATGGCTGAGGTGGAAGGCCACTACACTCCAGTCTGGGTGACAGAGTGAGACTCCAACTTAAAAAACAAAACAAAACAAAAAGTTCAAACTTTACCTGAATGCTGCCTACCTATGTAGTTACTCCTTGTTTGTACCCCACATCTTTATAATAAAATAAAATAAATAAAATATTTTAAAAATCAACATATGCACAAACAAGACTTCATGAATATAAATACATTGGAATCTGCAGATAATGACAACATATAGAAACTTGATATAGAACTGAATTTCCACTGAAGTCTGTAAAAAAGCATTAAAAGAAACTATTTGTAGTACATAAAAAAAAATTAAGGTCTAAATTATATAAATTATATAATAATATGAGTCAATTCCTGGGGAAATGTCTTAGAAAAATTATTTGTTAAACGTCCTCAGATATACTGGAGACATACATGAGAATATTCATAGCAATATATTTTTTAAAAAAATTAAAATGGCTTATACATATCTTAATATTCTACATATTCATGAACTTTAGTATATTTATGGACACTTGTAAGAGATGGAAATGGGTGAAATATAACATTAACAAATATGAAATTGAGTAAAAAATGTTTGAAAACACATGCATTAGGATATCATGTATGCATTTTCCAAGATTTCTAAAGTACTCAATATATTATTAATAGAAAAATATATATGTTGCATAAAATCATATTGGAAAGGGGCAGGGAAAATAGATACAAAACATAGACTAGGGAATGCCTTTGGAATAGAGAAAGAGTGATTTGATTGGGGTGGCAGAAGCAGTGGCTTCAATAATATTATTAATCTTTTATAAATCTTATATTATATAAACATTTTCCACATTCTTGATACCTTATCAACTTGATTATATTTTCGTATGTGAAATATGTTATAGTAAAATAAGAATTCAATTAAAAGTGAGATAAAGTTGTATCTAATAATGACAGTTTTGAAAGTAATAATATATGCCATGAGTATTCAGAAATGAAGAAAAAAATGAAGCCTATCAAGCAGCCAAAAATTAGAATTATTGAAGGCGATTTTTGAAACTCCCAAGAGACAGAATACAAGTGACATGTCAATAAGAGCATTTCAGCTAGTCATGGTGTTTCACACCTGTCGTCCTAGCTACTCAGAAGGCTAAGGCAGGAGAATGGCTAGAGCCTGGAGTTTGAGGTTGCAGTAAGCTATGATTGCAACACTCGACTCCAACCTGTACCACAGAGCAAAAACCTGTTCTTCCTTTCCTCACAAGAAAGCGTTTCAGTCTCAAGGTTTATCTTTTAATGAGGCCTATATATCTGGTTTTTATGTATCCTGCTTTCTAATATCTAAGATCCATTGTTTAATTTAATTTTAAGTTACCAATAATATTTCTTAATTAACTTTATTTCCTATAAATAAATTCTTAGAATGATGATAAAATATTTTTCAATCAACAAAGACATAATGATCTGTTTAACAGATTTATTTTCAAAACTTAATTGGAAGATATTTTAGTTTTTTGGAATAACTCTTGTGGGTTTGATAACAAGATATTTTAGCAAATATGAATGAAATAAATAGATAAAGAAAAAGGCATGCTTTTTAAACTTAGCAGGGCTTTCCTCAACAAAATCGCCTCCTAGTATTTGAGTCTTTTAATTTCACTCTTTCATTTTAGTAACCCTTGCTGTTGGAGAACTTTATTATCTTACTCTCTTTCTCTGTGGTATTGTGTCTGTCTTTCACTCTCTCTCCCTCCCTTCTTTTTGCTCAATGACTTTTTTTCCAATATCATTTCATTCATAAAGATCTTTCCTAATGACTGCCAAGTTAATAGAATTTCATTGTGAATTTGGATTTTAGCTGAAGTTCTCTTCTGGCACAAGTTTAATTATAATCATTTGTGAACTTGACTTTCTTCTCTCACTATATATCATAATTATTGAAAGCAAGAACTGTTTCTCATTTTTCTATTTCCTGTTATTCAGATGTTACAGAAATTAATTAACAAAAGTGTACAATTTGAGCTGAATTCTAGTCCTGTTCCTTGGAGTTCCTAATGGTAATCAAGATAGCATGCTTAATTAAATAACGTGTTCTTCCAAATAGGTAATGCATAAACTCTAAATTCTGATAATTTTTCTCCAATTGCTCTATTTAATAATATTTTTCAAAATAAATATATTTTGTTGCTGTTATAAGTATTTCTATGATTAATTTTGCTTATCTGTGAACACATGTACATATATATTAAAGAAACAATATATTTGCATATGATCTGAGTCACACCTAGGAGCAAACTTTAAGGGACACACCTTTGATCCAAATGGAGTCTGTTAACTATATCTACTTGATCTTTACTGCTGGTTGGCTGTCTACATCAAGGGCCTCAATCAATCATAAGGAATACATTCCAAATTATAAAATTTGGATTATGGCAATGTTCATGTAGTATCAAAGAAAGATGAAATACTCTGTCGGATATAGTATTTTTTTATTACAAAAGTATACATTTTCACATTTATTTGTAATTCAACAAAAAATAGACTTCATCAATAAACTTGGAAAATTTTTTTATTTAGGCTTCCTGTGGTCAGAACCTTCTTACTATTGGTCCAAGTACATTAGAGAAGACTATGTTAAGTTCACAAAACACATGCTTGCACCCTCAGAGATCAGAATATTCCCAGAAGACTGTGTGCTTTCTAAAAGTATTATCAGATTCATTAATTTAGTTTAGGTTTACTATAGTGTATGCTTATATCTTCAGTTTATTAACTGAGCTAAGTACATCAATGTTAGTTACATCAGAACATCCAAAGATAATTAAAACAAATATTCACTACTGAGACGTTATGTGAGCTAACCATTGCGATTTGTATGATACTTTCTCATAAGCTTTACATCAATTTAGAAGGTAGGTACCATGCTTATCTCCCTTTAAGCATGAGGAAAAACATAATGAATGCAAAGTTAGTGAGACATATATTCAAAATTCAAGACCAGGATTATTAGAGCAACATGTATCTGATAAAAATTGATATGTCACTTTTTGGACTTTGTAATGACATGAAACTAACCAAACTCTGAGGAAAATGATATACAGAGCTGAATATTCCTTTAGCAATGTAAAATGTAAACTGTTGAACATTTACATGCCCTGTACCGGGTATTTGCATGTAACAGTATTGATCAAGGTTTTGTCCTTGTATAGTGTCTTAGTCATTTCAGGCTGATACAACAGATTACATAGTCTGGGTGGCTTAAAGGTAAATAATTATTTCTCACACTTGTGGAATCTGAACGCCTAAGACCAGAGTGTCAGCATAGTGAGATTCTTGGTGAGCACCCTTTTTCTAGTATGTATGATTATAATTCCATGTGAAATTATATGAATTATATAACTGCTAAATTTTTGACAAACCTGAAAAAAAATTTTAAACACTTTAATGTGACTTTCCAAAATATCTCTGGAATGATTAATAAACAAGAATGCAGCAAAATGAATAAAGTTTTCCATTACAAGATTTAAAGTCAACATGAAACAAACAATCATGAAGTGACTGCTCCAATAAAATATAAGAATAATACATTAGTTATAAGTGCCAATTTTGATACCTCCTGCGAGGCTGCCTTTTGAAACTGCATTTTAAATATGAATTCCAGGGGAAGTTTCCACTGCATCCTGTGATAACTTCTAAGACCAGTCTCTCTTGCCAGAGACATAGAGTATTATGGTAGGGCAAATGTCACTATGTGTCCATCACAAAATTTTGATTATGGGGTTTGTTTTTATATGATTGGAAATTCTAGTAGAGGTGCACAGAGTTGAAGAGATCCTGATTTCAAAGAAAATCCTTCATTTGACAATAGACTCTTTTCCTCTTAAGTACAATTTTTAAAATAACTAGGCCTATCATCATTTCACTATCAATCATTAAAGAAGAAAGAAAAGTAGAAAATGTACTCCTCTCCAAAAATATATGCCTCATATCTATTTGTTGCATCAAATCCCCACTTTTCTGGTAGTGACTGCTTCATTTTAAATGCTCAGTTACTATTCATCTTAATAAGAAATAACTCATTCAGTGTAAAGTGGTTGAATGAGAATAGGACCACAAAAATAATAATGCCAACTTGGGAAAGGAAGAAATATAAATTATTTCCCTGGTATTTTCATTGTCAGGAAGAGCAAGAATTCCCTAGGAAGTGAAATGAACCCTTTTTAAGCTTATTTGCCCTAAACTGTACCCACTGTGCAAATCAGGTCTGCCCATTTATTGTCTTGCATGGCTATGATGAAGAGTTGCAGCACAGAGAAATTACATGATTATGTTGGTGGACAGACTATGTGATTACTAACAATTCTATGGATTCATATTCTAAGCCTTTGTCTATTTTGCCATTCTATGTCTTTACAACCCCATCATAAAGTGGGCAAAAGATATGAACAGATACCTTACAAAGGAAGACATCCGAGCAGCCAACAGACACATGAAGAAATGTTCAACCTCACTAATCATCAGGGAGATGCAAATCAAAATCACACTGAGATACCGCCTAACTCCAGTCAGAATGGCAATTATCAACAACTCAAAAAATAACAGCAACTGGAGAGGGTGTGGCAAAAAGGGAACACTTCTACACTGTTGGTGGGAGTGTAAACTAGTGCAACCTCTGTGGAAAGCAGTGTGGTGATTCCTAAAAGCTCTAAATATCAGCCTCCCATAGGATCCCATAATCCCCCTACTGGGAATATATCCTGAAGAACTCAAATCACTCTATCAAAAAGATACCTGCACATGTATGTTTATTGCAGCATTGTTTACAATAGCAAGAACCTGGAAGCAACCATGCTGCCCATCAAAAGAGGACTGGATTTAAAAAACATGGTACATATACACGATGGAATACTACACAGCCATAAAAAGGAACAAAATCATGAATTTTGCAGCAACCTGGATGGAACTAGAGTCTAAAATACTGAGTGACCTCTCACAGAAACAAAGATCTGAGTATCACATGTTCTCACTCATATAATGGACCTTTAACATCCAATGTAATACTATAAGAAAATGACTGACAGTGGTGGGAAACTATGGTGGGGGGAGGGAGATGGAATCAATGGCAGCAAATATCTGTCTGGGGACGAGGAAGCACCTCTTATCAACAGTGTGCCTGAATGAAACATACTTGTATACCTAACCCTTAACTGTACCCCACAACACCATAATAAAAAATATTGATTAATAAAAATTTTTAAAAAAACCATTGGGGGAAACAATATTCTAAGCAAGAAATTTTCTCTTTATATAATAATTGGATGTGGATCTCATTTTGTAGATTTCTAATTCAAAGCAAAAAATCTTCTCTTTATATGATAATTGGATGTGGATCTCGTTTTGTAGATTTCTAATTCAAAACCCAGGTAACACTGACATCTCTAGCCTTCAATATTATGGATTCCTTCTTTATACATACCTCAGAACAATATGATATGTTTTCCTCCAGTTTACTTCCAAAGGTGTGGGGCTATAGCTAGAGGTGATCATGAGGCCACCCAAGAGAGCAGTCACCTTCCATGTCTCTCTTATGTTTTTTTTTTCTGCACATTTCCTTCATTTGTAACAGATGCAATTTTACACAGATAATTCAGGTTATTCATTTTTACAAGGCACATAATTAACTGAATCGCAGCCAATTTTTATTGCTGGGTAAAGGGATAAGGGACTTTGACTTAATTCATAAAAAATAAAATAAAATAAGACAGCACATCCCCAGATCTAAATCTTTTATTTTGTTTTCCTCCAAACCTTTGGTATCATCTACATTAAAAGATATGAAAAGTAGGAATTTAGCCAGTTTTTTTTACTGCAGAACAAAAAGTATTATTATAATCCTAGACAAGGAAATTTTTACTGCTACCTTTTTGAACCTGAATCTGCCACTTCTATAATTTAGCATTTGCTCTTACAATATTCTATCTCTGGTATGAATTTCTGTATGTTTCTGGTCACTGCTTGTTACATGTACATGACCCTCAGGTAGAACTAGCTCAGAATGGAAGGGACTGTATTCGTTATTGGTTCATATAACTGAAACTTCAGGAAAGGATGCAGCCTCATATACAGAAGGATACAGAGGCTTAATTAATGGAATCAAGCATCTTTCTCTTCTCTTTTCTCCAACCTCCCTCCTTTTTCCACGGTTCTTCCCTTTCCTCTCTCTCAGCTTTACTTCCTTTGCCGTGTTGGCCTCATTTTCCCAAAGTACATTTAGCTTTCTCCATTTGACCTTGAAATGTGTACCTTGAAATAACCAACTTTTACATACTTTTAGTCCAGTAACCTCTAGGCAGTTTTGATATTATCTTCATTACATTTAATCACAGGGATCAGCTTTCATTAGCCCTGCTTCATATAAGGATCTGGCTCTTTCCACCAGGCCCAGTGGTGAGCTATGTTTGCAGACTTGGGTCATGTATCCACCCTGAAGTTTTTATGAATGATGTGCTAAAGAGAAGTGACTAGTTTCTAAGGAAGGTACTATGGGCCCAGACAACTAACAGAGGCAAGTCAAGATGTGAAAGATAAATGCAAAGAAGCGAAAAGTGCAAAATCCTAACAAGCAAACATGTTTTAATCTCATTTATAATTCAAGTAATACTAATTAGAGCAAGTTGTGTCTTTGATCTCTTAAATTTGCAAACTTTTTTGTATATAGTAATAATAGAATATGGTGAAATGATTTAATAAAAACTCTCATGCTTTGATTATATGAGATAAAAGTGATTTAACTCTTTGAAAGTGAATTTAGAACATGTATCAAGACTTTAAAAATGTTCATTATTATAATTGAGCCATATGTATATTTCCATTTATCTATCCAAAAAGACAGCAAGTACACTGTAGACTAAATAGACTATTGTTCATTCTGGTATTACTTATCCTAGTAAATTGGAAGTCCTCTGAAAAATTCAAACATAAAGGACTATGAATACATAGATATATGCTAGGCTAAGGACAATTTTAAGAATAAATATTTACTAAAATTATCTTTTAAAAATTCTTTAAAAACTTCAAAAATGTATACATATATAACTTAAAAACAGAGACAAAATATAAAAATAAAACTTATAGTGTTATAATCTTTAGAAAATACCAGTAAACATATAGATCATTCACAACTAGTAAAAAATATGTAACAACATAAAAAAATTAAGACTAAACTTAAATTAATATAGATATTACATGAATATGGACATGAAATTATATTTTATGATATATGATAAAAATATGCTAAAGCATTTAGACATATCAATGACATATATCATTTGAATGTTATGTAGTAAAAATTGCATGACACTTTCTATATATTGTAGAACATTAAGAAAACAAAGAAATATATTTATAAGTAAAACTATAAATATAGATGGATAATATTTTAAAAAATATATAAAATCACATATGAAAAATAACAAAATAATAATACACTGCAAAAACACCGAATGTATTACACTAGTAATAATACAACAGAGATGACAGGTTTTACCCTCAAAACAAGAACCAGAGAATCTAATAGCAACATATCTTACATTTGTAAAAAAACATTTTTCACTTATGATAGATGATAAAATATATTTAATAAAAATTTTGCAACTGATTTTAAAAAGTGATTATTTAATTTTGGAAAACTAGAAATCAAAATGTCTGTAATATGATAAAGATTATTTAAAAAACAAACTCTAGAATTATATTTAACTTTGACCTAGTAAAGGTGATCTTCATTAGATATAATAATAATACAAATGTCCCTACTCTTTTAGTATTTCACAATTTTATAGATGTTTTAGTATGCAATAAGTTAAGAAATATACTTGTGAGTTATAAAAATAGTGAAAAGGAGAAGATGATTTTGTCATTTTTAGTAATGACTAATTTTTTAGTAGAGAAGCAGATAATATTGACAGTAATAAGGAAGACCATTAAAGTGTCTGTTTAAAAACAGATACACAAAATCAGTAATTCTTTGTAATGTTGATAATAATCAGCTGGTGTTTATAAGGAAAAAATAATCACAAAGCAGTACATTTATTACATGTCCAAGAATTAGGAAAACAATATTGTTAAGTAACAGAAAAATATACTCATGATTAAGGTTAATATGAAAACCTTAAATAATTTGCTTTTTCATGTAATGACCCAAATTTAATCAAATGTTTTATATATATAATATATATAACATTTATATATATATAAAATCAAAATTATATCAAATATACATGTAGTAAAATAACTACAAATTTATTTCAACCTATTTAATTAGTATATAGTTTATAAGTCAACAAGTATAGCTAATTCCATTTATAAAAAAAGAAGTAAAATAATATGGACATATCCCATCAACAATTGAAGTTAGTCTAAGACTCTACTGAAAAATTATAGCTTTGTTCCTAAGAGGATGCTATGGATATTTTAAAAATTATTTATTTTGCATATGTGATACAGTATTTTTTATGACTATTGTGTGCTTCTGGATAACTAAAGAAAATATTATAAATAAAGAAAAAAATTTAAAACTAAATTGGCAAAAAACACGTGAGCAGGTAAGTCAGATAAGAGAAATACCACTAATTAAAAAAACAAAAGTAATTATGCATCTAATTGACAGACAAAAAATTATTTTGATACTGCAATACCATATGGTTTTTGCTAATCTAATCAGAAAATGCAATATGCAAGTCTACCTAATTCTGGAGAAGACACATCCAAAGCTGTAGCACACCATAATTGTTGTTTGAGATACTCTACTCTTAGGTATCTTTAGTAAGATGCTACAGTTTTTTTTTTTTTTTTGTAAGCAGGATTTATTGAGAGGACAGAAAAGTTCCCACAGCAGGAGGGGACCCGAAGGGATACTTAATATGCTAAATTTTAAAAAATGATTGATTCAGATATTATTGAAAAAACCTCTGTTTACATTATGTAAAAATCGGAATAATTTTACATCATTGTAAAAAGTGTTGTGATTTCAACCTTATTAAAAAGCATGCAGAAACATATAAACAGAGAGCACACAAAAACAAAATGTTAATAGTACTTTGCTTTGAGTGGGCTGTCACTCTTCTTTGCAAACTGTTCATTTTATTTTTGGTTCTGAATTTTGCAAAGTTTTCATACTATGCTTGTATTCATGTTTTTTGTAATAAAAATAGGCAAAATTATATCTAAAATATGCTACTGGTTATAATTTAACTAGATTTGATTTTGAATAGATTAAAAAGACAAAAATAAAGGAAAACAGCTTAGTTGAAATATCACATGGGCCATTATGCTTAGACAATAAAGAATAGCTTTTCAAAATTTGGTTAATTTTGCTAGATTTTAAAGCATATTGAAATGTTTGCATAATTATTCATAACAGAATATATGTATGCAAAATAAATATTTATTTCATTTCCCAAAGAGTATACAAACACCATATTTGGGAAATACTGATTTAGAACACATATTACAGCAAGTACAAAAGGGCTCCACCATGGGCCACCTGATTCAAACTCCTCATCTCCTTTGGTAAGATAATCTTCCTTGATTAAATAAATAAAAAACAGAGGAGATGAGAATGCTTTTTTTTTAAGTGAGAAAGCAGGATTTATGGAAAGGATAGAAAAGCCCCTACAGTGGAAGGGGACCAGAGGGTATTGCACGAGAATACTAAAAAGTCAATGAAAATTATCTGAAAATAATTTCTACATTTCTGATATTTTTACTACATCTTTTAAGTTTATGCATTTAATTGTATATAAGCCAAGTTATATAGCAACTATAATAAAAATGTACTTATAAGGCCAGGCACGGTGGCTCATGCCTGTAGTACCAGCACTTTGAGAGGCCACAACAAGAGGATTGTCAGAGCCCAGGAGTTCGAGACCAGTTAGGGCAACATGGCAAAGCCTCATCTCTACAATAAATCAAAACATTAGCCCAACGTGATGGTGTGTGGCTGTAGCTCCAGCTACTTGAAAGACTGAGGTGGAAAGATGCCTGAATTCAGCAGGTTGAGGTTGAGGTAGCTGTGAGCAACACAGTGAGATTTTGATTAAAAAAAAAAAAGAAGCACCCATAAAATATTGTGTCAATTCGTGAAGTAAATTTTAAAATATTAATGAAAATATCAAATGTGTTTATTTAATAAATTTATTTGTTTTACACCTTAAAATATAGTCTATATAATAAAAAATATAAATATAATTTATATTTTACAATCTTATATTCTGTATAATAGAAATAGTAAGTGTTAATTACATTGAATCTGTATTAAGGAAATATTGATTGTAAAATATGAATTAATTATAGTTATCTGTTTCTGTAGTCAATGCACTTTTATTATCCAGGCATTTAGAAACTGTTTGCCTTTAAAAATAAATGGTTTATGCATTAACAAAGATAGTATATTTTGTGAAATTTACTATTAGAATATAGCTTATTATTTTGATTTTGGAAAATTTGTTTATTGAATGCCTAATATACTGTATTAGAGGCTTTTCCATGCTGTAGATTTATAAAGTACCAGTTGTTCAGGAAACTTTACAAATTGTAATTTAATAAGTATAATTGTTTTAATAAAGCACTATTGGGTCAAAATATCTGTTTGAATATACAATTGCTAAAAATGTTCAACTGTAGTATACTTTATTTTATCCGAATCCTATATGTTAATTGAAATATATTTACCTAGGTGTTATCTACCTGTCTGTCCTCTATCTAGCAACTATTTATCTCTTATATTATTTTTTCTTAAGGAATAAGACTTTCAATTATAGTTTTAATCCAACATAATAGTACAGGATAACTTTCTAAACTGCTATTTTCTTATGTGCAAGCTATTAATTTTTTCATTTGAATGTAAATTAAGAATAAAGTATCTCTAGTAAGTGCCCTCTATAAAGCTGATAATATATGGCTAACAATCTCATATTTTCTGTTAAAAAAATTATCCATACGTGCTTTAAAGCACAGCAGCTCTTTCCAAGCATGCTAGAAATATGCTTCAGCAGTATATCTGCATATTATAGATCCATTATTTATAAATACATTATAAAAATGCAACTGACAAAATATTAGCACATATGAAATTATATATAAACATAAGTATCCCAATCTGCTTAAATCTTTATTTTATTTGACTGAAGGGCAAATGGCATTCATAATGCTTGACATCAAAATCTTTTCCTATCTAAACCATGTGTCAGAGTAGGAGGTTTATAATAATGTACTTTTAATTTTTGTTTTTTGAGGTAGAGATAAAACTGTCTTAAGAGTACATGAAATATATTTAATTCTTTTGGTGGGTCTGAGTTTTGTTTGGGAACAGATTTTTGCAGCCAACTTTAAAAACCTGTAAATGAAATGGAAATTAAAAAACCCACAACTGTTGGAGCCAAAATATAGAAGATACTGAATTCAAACCATAATTTTTATAAAAAGTGTAAGCTAAAACTATTGTGATGCTGTCTGAATATTAAAATCTGGCCAATGTTTTCCTATTGCTTCTTTTTTTATAACCATTCAGTTTCAAGACTCTTCCTCTGAATTTTTCTATCCAGTTTTCATATTCCTCCTGTATATTTCTTTATTTAGCATTCTCCTTTTCTCCTGCAATATGCTACTTTAAAAATAATTCACCTGTTTTCACCCTTCATTGTTTCAGTCTTCTTCCAACTCCTTCTTTTGGTCATTTACATTAAATAAGTGCCTCTAAATAAATATTCTGTTTTCAAGGCCCAGTGGTATTTACAGGAGACAGCAGTTTTACACACTCTATTCTTTCTGATCATTGTAGACCGTCAAACCCCTGGGTTCCATAGTCAGTTTTTCTATCTGTCTGCTAAGTGAGGAATCAAAAGTGATTATCTGGACTTTTTGTGCTGCAGCAATCTGAATTTTGGAAATTGAAAGTGAAATTTCACTTTGTCCACTATAGAACCTGCAAAAAGGTGATGCACACACTTATCAGTAGGGTTTTAGCCTACTGTTCTGTACAATTTTTCATTATGAAGATGGTCTAAAAATGAATATAAGCATATTTATAATATGTGGATGAGAAAATGTCTGTGTGTTTTACAAACATTTTGATATAAAGAAGCCCTTAATTATGATAAGATAAAAATAAAAGAGTAAGAAGACAAGAACATCTGTAAACAATGTATTTGTCAAGTGAAGTCCCTTTAGAAAGAATTTGAATAAAGCTTCTTGGAAAATTAGTCAGCACATGAAGATGCATGACTCACGATCAGGGCAAACTCTACAAATCCCGTGAGTTAACAATGAGGGTCAAATTCATCTTGTGACAAGTTGACTCAGCAAAATAACATGATACTTCACAGGAAAGCATTACCATTGGCTTTCATTTTCTTTTGATCTGCCCATTTTCTGTTATTTACAACAAAATACCTAAAACTGAGTAGTTTATGAGGAAAATAACCTTATTTCTTGTAGCTATGAAGTCTGGGAGATTTGAAAAGGAGAACTATGTGGTGATGGCCTTCTTGCAATGGGGACATTTCCACATCTGTAGGTGGCAAGGGGTTTCATGTAGTGAGAAGGCTTGAGTGTGCTAGCTAGCTAGTTTGAGTTTCTCTTCCTCTTCTTATAAAGTCACCAGCTCTTCTCTCACAGTAATGGATTAATGGATTAATGAATCCATTAATGTAAGAGTGAATTAATTCATTCATGGTGACAGAGTCTTCATGATCGTTTATTTTTAAAGGCCCCACCTATCAATACAGTCGTATTGGAAATCAAGTTTCACCATGAGTTGTAGAAGGGGCATTCAAACTATAGTTTTATAGATTTCAATAAATTTGAACTAATTCTACATTGTTTAACAGGGTCAGCATTAGAAAAGAATCTTAGTTTTATGCTTATTCATACTTAAACAGCATTAAAACAAAAATAATTTGGATCAAAATAATAGATCTAATGACTATTTTCTAGAAGAACATATACAATTATTGCCTAAAACAGACAAACAACAACAAAAATAAAGTTCTTGTTTGCAGAAGATTCTTTAGCCTGACCTGAATTTTCTGGGATGAAACAGATGTCAGGAGCATTATGAATAAATTCTTTGTCACAATTTTTGTTATTTCTTCCTTTCAGTAACCTTTATTATTTCATGGGTCAATTAATTCCAACCCTTGATTCTGATGAAATCCCAAACTTAACCCCTTCTTCACGCTTAATGAAATCTTGTGTTTCACCAATGTAACCAGAGTCAATAAACAGGCCCTCTGTCTTTTCAACCTCTTCTACAAATAACTACATAGGTCTGTCCACTTTCTTCGTTTTCCTGTCATCGTGGTTTCGTAAACTCATGATGGAATTTGGTGTAAAAGATGTTAAAAAGGGAGGGTAGTAATGACCCCTGAATCCTGACAGTATAATTCTCACTCAGTTGAATATTTTCTTCTCTCTCACTTTGTATAATATGTATTGACACAGAATAAAATTTGTACTTCTGAGACTTCATTCAAAGTTTACTTTTCCCTACCATTAGCTAAGGAAAGAGTATTATAACTACTTGTTTCAGTTTTCTGTAGCTGCTGTAACAAATTATCACAAATTTAGCAGCATAAAACAAAACCCATTTAGCATCTCACAGTTTCTGTGAGTCACAAGGCATAGCACTGCAGAGCTGCCTCCTTATCTCTGGATTTCACATGACCTAAATCAAGATGTTGGCAGGACTGTGTTCCTTTCTGGTGATTGTAGAGATAAATCTCCCCCAAAGCTCATTCAGGTTGTTGGCAACACTTAGGTCCTTGCAGTTGTAGGACTGAGGTCTTTGTTTCCATTCAGGTTATGAGCCAGGGGCCAGTCTTTGCTCCCGGAGAAAACCTATGTACCTTCTCGTGCATTCCATGTGACTTGCTTCTCCCAAATCTCTCTTTGATGGACTCTTCTATCTTCCTCTATTGCTCTTACAGGACTATGTGATTAGATTTGTGTTTCCAGGATAGTACAGGATAATCTCTTTATTTTAAGGTCAGCTGATTAGTTGCCATAATTTTATCTGTCAAGTCTTTTCACAGCATTATCTAGATTCATGTTTGATAGAATTACCAGGGAACAAGAATCTTGGAAGGATATCTTTATAATCTTGCCTTCCTCATTATGCATGTAATCCACATAGTCATAACTTCAGATTCAATAGATATAATGATAATAATTATAATAGGTGTCTATACATTTCTCACAAATTTAGACTAAAGTAATCTTTTTGAGCACCAGTTTTGTGACAGTTACTGTGATTGTCATTTATGAGGACTTCAATATAAATAAGTTATTTACATTTTTTTGAGTTTAGACTTCATCATTTAATAAACAGATGCATATTGAACACATAATGACACTTCATGAAAGAAAAGAATGAAGAAAGACCTACTAGGGATACTAGTTATTTTGATCAACTTAGATTTTCAATAAATTTTACTTAATTTAGTAAATGCCATCTTCTCTTTAAAACTCTTCAAAGTTATCTAGCTCTCTTCCAGATCTTGTGCAATCTATTTCTTCCACTCATTTTGGTTGACTATCAATCAGTTCCTAGTCAATCAATACTTCCAACATGCTGAATTCCTTGTGACTCTCTGAATATAATTTACCTTAAACCTCTTCTCACCTAGAAGCATCTTGAGTCAGTGTTCTAAACATTTCTTAATTAACCATTCCTTCAACCATTCTTATGGAGGAAGACTTATTCTTCCATTTTTCTATGTCCCACACCTTTTTGCAGGTAACAATGTAATGGCATATGGAATATTATAAATAGTCTTCTGTAAGTTTTTCTCAAACACAATATTGAGTTACTTAAGTAGAGACTACAGATCGGGGCTACATTTTACATTATGCTGAATCACTAGTTCAAAGTAGAGACTAGTCTCAAAAGTTATCAATGAATTCTAAATTAAAAAGGAAAAAAGGGCCATTGCCTTACTAAGCCATGGTGTGGCCATGTGCTCTTTGAGCTATGGCCAGGCCATGTTTTCTTAAGCTTTGACCCACTCCCCTGCCTTGGGGAGGTGAATCCCCTACCTCTCTCTTTCTTTCTAATTTAATTTTTACATAAATTATATTTTCAAAATAAAATAAAAAGGAAAAAAAGGACAAACAATTCAGAGAGAGGAATAAAAGAATAGAGAGAAGAAAGGAGGGAAGAAAAAAGGGAGAAAGGATTGAAAAACACCAGGGTATACATTAGATTCTATATGATAATATTTTTATTATGTTCTTCGTTTCTACATAGCACCATTCAGAACTTTTTAAAATATGTGCCTATTCTGAAAAAAAGCGGATTTTATACAGTTTTACAGGTGAATATCACTGATAAAAATGGTTTGATATTAGTGAATATTGGCAAGATTCCTTTCCTACTATAAATGTCTATTTGAGGGATTACTATAACCACCACTTAATAAGTAATGTTAGGTATGTGATTTCTAAGACTTAGAAGAAAATTTAAGAAAATGCTAACCTGTACTATTCTTTCCTTTTAATGTAAATCAATGGAGTCTGAATAAAACACATGAAGAATTTCATTTTCCCCTAGAGTTGATAATTCTCCTCAGTTTTTAATCTTTCAAATTGCATTGACTGATAATTGTTAATATCACTGTCTTAACTCTGCTCCTTTTATTTAAAAAAAAAGCAAACTTCCAAAACATATTTTTGTAGTTTTATTTCCATCATTTAAATTATCATTATTTCTAGCAATTTAAATAACTATATATCATAACTGTTAGGTTGGAGATGGACAGGGTCAGGGTGGAGAGGTGGAGGGGGCAACACACAGCACTGCTGGGGCTGGCAAGCCAGAGGTGTGTGCTGGCAACCCAGAGATCTGAGCAAATTGCAAAGAACTGTAACACAAAAAAATTAAGAAAGAAAAGGTTATTTAAAAGTAACTTAGAGAGAGAAAGAGAAAGGAGAGAAAAGATTCACTCCCCAAGGTGGGGGAGGGGGACCAAAGCTAGGAAGCATGGCGACAGCCATGGCTCAAAGAGCACATGGCCACACCAGACTCTAGCAAGGCAATGGCCACTGGTTGCTTGTGGTTGAGTCCTTTTAACCATTTCTCTTGATGGGGGAAGATCATTAGGGTGATTGGGTGGTGGTCTGCTTCCATGTCATCACAAAGGGGCAGGCAAGCGCAGGTACTGATGATGTCAGGTGATGGACAGCAGGCAGATGGGTGGGTTAGTCACATGATTGCTGCCTTGGTGGGGCTTATCTGTGCCACATAGTTCAGAGGACTGATTAGGTTTACCCTGGTGCCTGGGGTGGGGGGGAATTTCCTGCAAGAGACTTGTTAGACATTTACAACTCACAAACTCAGACATATGCAACTCACAAATTTTGACCAAAGGTGGGGTGGTCTTCTTATTACTTTTATGACTTTGGTCAGCCAAAGGGTGATCTTTGATCTTAGGTCTTGACAAAGAACCTAAAAGTTTACTAGAGATTATTATGCTAAACCATGAATGGTTAGGCTATCCTAGTTTTGCATCTGAAGGAGATTTGTGGAGGGAGATGGGATAGGCTGCTGCTTGTTCTGTAGTAAAATGTCTGAATACTAGCTAATGGGTACACTGAGGCAAAAAAACTAAAGAATAAGCTAAGTTTCTTCTAGATTTCTATAGGTACCTTTCATTACCCACTCCTGCTCTTGGAAGTATTTTTATGATTCTGGGAAATGGGGTGAAGATCATCTTTTTGTAACTATTTTTTGTTGAGATGGGACCGTAAAGATATCCCTACCTATCTATTTCCAAGGTCATGAATAGGAAACGGCAGAACCTTAACTGAATATTATTTGGATCTCATGAAACATTGAGAGAGAGCACAGGCAAAAATTATTAAGCAAACAATGATGAAAAAGGCTATTGTCCCAAAAAACAATGTTGGAAAAGTGAAAGTAGTCCTGTACATCATATGCATGTTTAGCCAAAGATTGTAATTCATTAACATAAGTTGAAATATTCCTTTGTAAATTATCTACAGTTATACAACACATACATTCCACTATGCCACATAAACCTCTCATTTTTTTTTTTTTTTAGTTGGAGTCTCACTCTGTTGCCCAGACTGGAGTGGAGTGGCCACTCCCGGCCACTGCAGCCTTGACCTGCTGGGCTCCGGAGATCCTTCTGCTTCAGCCTTTCGAGTAGCCGGAATTACAGGCATGCGCTACCACGTCCCACTAATTTTTTGATTTTATTGTAGAGATGAGGTCTCGCCTGCCCAGGTGGGTCTCGAACCCACGGGCTCAGGCAATCCGCTCACCTCAGCCTCCCAAAGGCACGGGATTACAGGCTGAGGCACCGAACCCGGCTAACCTCCCATTTTTGGTTATAAGTAATTTAAAGCCATTCATCCTATGTTGGACAGTAATCCTTGTGCCTAGGAGATCCCAAAGTTGTTAGTAATTTGGCACTGAAAAGCACTATAGCCGATTATAAACTTTGAGCAAAATTAATCTACCTGATCTGCAGTCAGCTGGGGAGGATATGGGGCAGATGTGGTTCCTGGAGCTTGCTTCTTATCTCACCCTAGAGAGACTGAATTGAGAACTTGAAGAGTTTAAGTACCAAAGTTTTTAAAAGAATGTTACAACACAAAAATCACAGTAGTTATGGCAAAAGTTACTTATTTAGCCAGAATGATAGTCCAAAGATTTTGAAAAGAAAAAAAAAAAAACAAAACCTCACTTTTTTGTGACAAAGACAGAGGAGGAGGGCTAACTGAATTGCCTCTTGCTTTCCCCCCTCCTTTGTTTAAAGGGGAAAATTCTTTTGGATAAGGCTATATGATTTTTAACATGGATGACCAGGACCTAAAGTTTGTCACCTGTGTTAATTTAAGAATTAATTTGGGTTCCAGCACCCTGTTTACCTGGGGGATTGTTGGGATGATGGTGAGCCAGTGCCGAGCAGTTTAGTAGATTTGTAGGCCTCCATAAGTGGCCACCATTTGTGAGCCAGGTGTTCTCTACTCTCTTCAGAAGAGAATGCACCTGCTTCCCAGTGGATCTTTGGCCTGCACAGTGGACAAAGTCCCAGAGGTTAAGGCCTTTTGGGGGCAACTATGCTTTCAGTGCCCCCACAGACTGTACCCATAAGCAATGGGCACCATCCCCTTAGCTGGTTTGATCTTACCAGGTGTTTGATGGGTAGCTGAAGTTTTGTCACTAATGACGACTGCCAATTGGGGTGCCCCTTTAGTCCTCTAGTTCTGCAGCCCTCCATGTTGGTACCCTGTTGTTTTTCTAGTGCTTTAGCTCAGAAAACAAAAACAAAAACCTCAAAAGTTCTTTTTAATAGGTTACACATAAGACATTTTGATTATTTTTGTTTGTTAACAGTTTGATGCAACACCTTTTGGAGTGAACAGACCACATGGATGTAAAATGATCTGTGCCTACTTACTTGCAATTATGAACAGGCAAAGTTGTTAAAAAAAAAAAACCTTATGAATTAAGATGTGAACAATTAGGTGAAAGTGATCAGTTTCCATCCTTATTGTGCTCACACAGAGCACCCAGTATTTTACCTGTCCGGCAGGAGAAGTACTAGGCTTAGTAAAAGTGACAACCTTATTATGTAATGCAGGGTGTTTAGCATTTAAAGTTTTACCTTTCTCATAAGAGGGTGTTAGTTAGGCACAACAGATGATTTAGCCTTTTGTTTATAAAACACTTTAGCGAGCCTGATATAACAAATTGGTATTATTTAGCACTAATGTTAAAACATGGTAAGGTTGGAAGTAAAATTTTACTAGAGCACTTGCAAGTTTGGTTGGAAAAGCAGATTAAAATTATAATTGACCTTTTTGTAGTTGGTTAACAGAATTTACATAATCCCTTTACTTTTGTCTGAGATGGTTGATATAGTCCCAGTTTAGATATAATTTGAGAGAGATTTGTCAAAAGAAAGCAAGAACTTTAATATCCTTTTGTCCCAGCCACCCCACTGAGAAGAGACCTATTAAGCCATGTGGAAACTTGAATGGACTTTCCAAGTATATGTGGGAGTGGTGACTTGTTGCAGCTAGTAGGGCTGCCACCAGGGGGTTATCAAGCAATGAGGGGATGGGGGAGAGAAGGCTGGAGGTTGGGGTCAGGCGCCTGCTGTGGTCTTTGGCACCAGCCCCTCCTCCAAAGACAAAAGAGGAAGACTGGAAGGCTTGGTCAGGTGCCATGGCCTTTGGCACCAGTCCCTTCTCCTAAGATAAGAGAGAAGAGAGACTGGGGGCCAGGGCTAAGCATCACAGCCATTGATACCAGCCCCTCCTCCACAGGTAAAGGTGGAGGAGAGAAGGAAGAGAAAGTGACGGAGAGTAGTAGCAAAAGCAGATTATAAGAGAGAAAGGAGAAATTAAACCAGCTGGGTCAGCGTTTGAGTTGGAGGGAAAGTAGGAGTTGGAGTTGCAGAAGGAATAGGAGGATATGAAAGAGGTGAAAAATCTTTTGAGTGAGGGGTGGCTCAGTCAGCAGGATTAGTATCCTCTGATGAGCTTATGGTCTGGGGAGCCAGCACAGAAATACAGCAATAAGAACAGACATCTGGGTGGCAAGCTAACTCTTAAAAGGCTTGAATATATGGGATTTCAAGGTATTTGTCATTTCTTAGGTACAAATAAAGCTGCAGAAGTGTGTTAGGAGCTAGGGAGCCACTTTTTAGCCAGGTCTTGTCATTCCTCAGCTTATATTGTGGAAATAGAGATATAATTGGGATGGGCTCTTGGTTTCATGGAGTTCTTTCTGAGTCTAACTCATCCAGATCCCCTGCTGGGCATCCCCAACAGGTTCAAAGGAATCAGTAAAAAGGATGTGAGTCACCAAGGAAAGAGCGTCCTCCCGTCCCTGTGCCCACTGGAGCTCGTAGCACGCTATGCTCTGCCATGTCTTGGAAGACCTGGCATCGGGACTTTTGACCATCAGAGTTCTATGACGATTCTTCCAGTGCTGACCAGGAAAAAGCCCAAGAGACCCAGAAAGTCATCCGAACCAAAGCCGAAGGGGTCCAAGAGTGCACATCCAAATATGTGTAGATGACAAACGGGGATGACTCACCCAAGGTGCATAAAGGCGTACCATGCAGTTGTTGGATTCTCAAGGTCCTTCGTGGAGTTACTTCACCAACCAGAGAGGAAAAGAGCAGAGAAAGCCAAGCACTTTGTCTCCCACCCTCCAAAAATGTTAGGGTACTGATGGACAGGGTGAGGATGGAGAGGTGGAGAGGGGAGGCACACAGCACTGCCGGGCCGGCAAGCTGGAGGTGCACGCTGGCAACCCAGAGATCCGAGCAAATTGCAAAGAATTGTGACACACAAAAAGGTTAAGAGAGAAAAGTTTATTTAAAAGTAAATTAGACAGAGAAAGAGAAGGAAGAGAAAAGATTCACCTCCCCAAGGTTGGGGAGGGGACCAAAGCCAGGAAGCATGGCGACAGCCATGGCTCAAAGAGCACATGGCCACACCAAACTCTAGCAAGGCAATGACCACTGGTTACTTGTGGTTGAGTCCTTTTAACCATTCCTCTTGATGGGGGAAGGTCATTAGGATGATTGGGTGGCACGTCAACCCAAAGGGGTAGGCAAGCCCATGTACTGATGATGTCAGGTGATGGACAGCAGGCAGATGGGTGGGTTAGTCACATAATTGCTGCCATGGTGGGACTTATCTGTGTCACACAGTTCAGAGGGCTGATTAGGTTAACACTGGCATGGGGGGGTGGGGGGGTGGGAGGGAGGATTCCTGCAAGCGACTTGTTAGACGTTTGCAATTCACAAACTCAGACATTTGCAACTCACAAGTTTCTTGAACAAAGGTGGGGTGGTCTTATTATTACTTTTATGACTTTGTTCAGCCAAAGGGTGATCTTTGATCTTCGGTCTTGACAAAGAACCTAAAAGTTTACTAGAGATTATTATGCTAAACCATGAGTGGTTAGGCTGTCCTAGTTTTGCATCTGAAGGAGATTTGCAGAGGGAGATGAGATAGGTTGCTGCTTATTCTGTAGTAAAATGTCTGAATGCTTGCTAATGGTTACACTGAGGCAAAAAGATTAAGAATAAGCTAAGTTTCTTCTAGGTTTCTATAGGTACCTTTCAGTAGCATTTATGAAATGTTATTTTTGAACTTTCCTTGCTCATGTACTGATTGGCAGAAAAATTACAAGCTAAGTGGAGTAAATAACTTGGAGGCAAAGGACATGTCTTTGAACTCTAAGGATCGATCTCTCTATGATTCTGCCATTAGCTGTGACATTTTCTTGGACATCATGTTTATAACTTCTGAATCATAATCACCTAAGAACATCTTACATCTGCCAGCAAGCATTGCTCTGCAGCACTTTCCCTCCCTCATTCTATATCCAAATTCATTTAGTATTTAAAAAATTCAAAGACACTTTTGAAAAAGAAAGTGTCCACATCCATCATCTCTGCCTTTATGAAGCAAAAGCACAAACTGTTTTTTGTCCTACTGGCAGGTTAGGTTGTAGCACTTCAAAATATCATGGGGGCACTAACATCAAACATCAAATATATCTTTGGTAGGCCCTAGTATCTCCTTTTCTTAGTTTGAACAAGAGTTAATAAAGTTTCTGTGTTGAAGGACGTTACTTTATACTTGAGTAAATCAAAAGCAATAAAAGTCTAGAAGGTTAAAAAAAAGAGAATTATTCTGTAGATAATGAAAGATAACTAAAAACTAAGATATTCAGCTTGGCTTACTCTGTGTAGAACCATCAGTAAGTACTCCCTATTTTATATTTTCAAAATATTTAGTACTTTCACATTCAAATCTATTTTCTTCATTCAGTACCAATTGATTGTCATGTGCATTTTTGGGTTCTACTTTTGTCTTTGGAAAAACTTTCCCTTGTCTATTGGAAAAACAAAAACAAAAACACCTCAACACTTAAAATATTATCTTAAAAATTCTCCCTCTGCTGATTTTGTGATTATTTCAAGCCAGTGAACATGACAAGAAATGAGTCGATATTGGACTCAATATAACATATTTTAAACATCAGCTTCAACTCTCTTTCTGGTAAGCATAAATATTTCCAGGTATTTTTGATGAACAAAGTAACCTTGGTTTGAGTGTTTTTTAGTTCTGATATCTGTATTTTCTTTTTTTTCACCCCAATTCATAGCATCCACTTCACCCCACTTTGCATCAAACCTAACTCCCTCCTAGCTATATTTCAAAGAAAAATAGACTCTCAGGAGATACTAAATTGAACAGAAAATTAGAATCACATTTCATCTAGGATAAAATTATGGATGTGGAAACCTCTTACTGGCAAATCTGCAAACCTAAATCATCAAAACTCCATGCCCCTCCAGGCAGCTAAGTGGGGAAAGGTTGTGTCAGGAAGAAACAGCTTAATTAAGGAGGAAATAGAACACCAAGATGGGAATGAGGGTTCTGAACATTCAATGCAATTACCATGCTTACAATGCAAGGCATAAGTTGAGTTCCAAAGGCTACTATTCCTGCAAGAAGGTATTTAAATAAATTTGCAAACAACAGAGGTATAACTCAGGAGAATAGAGCTAAAACAGAAGGCCCGTTTCTAGAACAGGGCTTTTATTATGCCAAACTTCAAATGGAGTTAATGTAGCTGCTCCTCATACATCTCTGTGGTCAGAGGTGTATATATTTGAAGAAATTATCATGGAGCAGGTGACAAGGATTCTGGCAGCAGAGAACAAAGTACAGCTTTCAAAAATCTTGTGTGAAAGCCTTGACATGATGCTGATGGAGGGTCCACGACAGATGGAGATGGGCCGCAGGCTATGTGGGTAGTGTTTGGAAGATTCACACAAATGAATTACTCCTCTGTGTGCTGTAACTAATAGCAAGAAAGAGGTACTTTGGGAAACTGGGAAGACAAGGGAGTTTCCATGATTTATGCCACAGTGCTGTACCCAGTGAGGATTATTTAACATTGCTTATTTCCTTGTCCTTTTTAAGGGTATATTCTTCTCCGTTGTGTTTAATATATTTCAGAATCTAGTGTTTGGCAAGAGGAGGATTACTTTTTGAAGGGGAAAAGGATGGGTTGGGACCCTGGTGTCTCTCTCTCTCTCTCTCTCTCTCTCTGTCTCTGTCTCTCTCTCTCCCCCTCTCTCTCTTTCTCACACACACACACACACACACACGTGTGTGTATGTGTGTATATATATATATATATATATGTAAAAATCATTCAGTGATAATATTAAATTGTCTCTATTTCAGTTACCTCTTTCTACTGATTAATCAGAAATCCAGGCTTTGTGATATTGCTTCAGGTAACATTTTTGGAGTGACATGATGACACAGAAGGAGGTTACTAATTCTTTACGCACTGTGTAAAAACTTAAATTACATAAGAAGAAGATTTCTTTCTTTCTTTTTTTTATTTTTGCGTTGGAGCCTCCCTCTGTCACTCAGGCTGGAGCACAATGGCATACTCACAGCCACCCCGGTGTCGACCTGCTGAGCCATCCTTCCACTGGGCGATCCTTCCGCCTCAGTCTTCCAAGTAGCCTAACTATAGGCACTCACTATGCCCAGCTAATTTTTAAAAATTTATTTATTTTAGAGAGAGGGTCTCGCCAAGTTGCCCAGGCAGGTCTCGAACCTGCTGGCTCAGGCAATCCACTCACCTAGTTCTCCCAAAGTGCTGAGATTACAGGCTGAGCCACCGACCCCGGCCAAGAAGAAGATTTTTATTTAATTTTTTAATTTTTTAATTTTTTTATTTTTTGAGTTGGAGTCTTACTCTGTTGCCCAGACTGAAGTGAGTGGCCACTCCCAGTCACTGCAGCCTCCACCTGCTGGGCTCCAGCTATCCTTCCACCTCAGCCTTCCAAGTAGCTGGAACTACAGGAGTGCGCTACCAAGCCCGGCTAATTTTTTGATTTATTGTAGAGATGAGGTCTCGCCAAGTTG
>NW_007259651.1:1213516-1234508 GCF_000164805.1 Carlito syrichta
CAAACATTAGTGTTCTTTGAACTAGGAACTTGAACTAGGAATACAGAACACAATGAGTTCCATAAGCACCAGAAATCTAGGTAGTCTTGGGTCATGCCAAGTTCTCAGAGGGTATTGGCTTAATTTCACACTCAAGGAAAATGTATATGATGTATTAAATGTTTTGGACACACAGCAGAGTCTTATATCCCTGGAATGACCCAGGTCAACACAGGACACTACATCTAAAACTGAGAGAGACAGTCAAAGTTTCCTGCTTATACACAAAGTCCCATATTTTGTTTAACTGACAAACTTTGAATACATAACAACATTTTTAAAGATAGCAACAGGACAATGCATCTGAAGGAACATGGGGCAAAAAAATATCTATCGCAGGTAAGACAAGGTCGTGACAATGGAATATGATTGATGGATTTTCTTAGTAGTTTCACAACTTCATTAAGATTAAAAACCCTGCAGTACCCCTGTGAGAATAATGTCTATATATATGTCTGGGTAAATAGAAAGTATCTCTTACATTTGTGCATTGGGAGAACAAAGTAAGACATAAAATGATTTAAATAAAAGTTATACAAAAATTGTATAGCATACATATATTTAGAAACTGAGAAACATAATTATTACATATAATATTCCTAAAAGAAAATCTGAAACATTAATACCATAAGCATCTCACTTTCTATCTTTATAAATGTCATTTATTCAAAATTTGTTAGTTCAACAAAATACAAGACTTTGGTATAAACAGGAAGATTTCAATCTTGCTCAGTTTGGGGTGTGTGGATGTGTGTATTTGTGCATATATGTGCTTTTATTAATGTGAACAATTTATTTTTAATTTTGGGAAATTTAAGTTGGCCAAAATTTATGTGAAGTTTCCTGTCTTATGGAAGATTAATAAATTATGTATCTCCAATTCTTTACCCTGCAGAAAATACCTGTTTCTCTTTTCCCACCTGTGGTCATTCTATACTGTGCAACAAATTAAAATCAAGAGGCCCATTGTTTCGCCTTCCTCAGGTTCTCTGATTCATGTTTCTGAAGCTGTTATTACCTGAAGGACATGGATGTGAAGACATCTAATCAGAATTGTCTTTGAGCTCTTTCAGTGAACAGATACTGAGTTAGGCCTTACTTTTTCAACCATTTGTTTTCCTTCCACAGTAAAAGCTAATAAGACATATATTCTGATTTTTAGCTCATTCTCTTTTCTGGGTTAGATTTTCCCTTATTCTTCAAAAATCTTGGGTACTGAAAAATTATTCCAGTGTCAGTAAAAGCTGCTAAGTATCACCACAGTTACCAAGAAGGAGGATGGGAATTTTTGTTAATTAATTGTGAACTCTGCCAAGTGCAATATCCATTGTTGCTCGTTGTTAGATCCTTTACAAGTGAATATTTTCAGTGAAGTATGACCAATCTTTTTAGCTCAGCAAGTACATATACTTTTAAAAAATGATTTCATTCTTGGGGCAAAGTTTTCTCATAGTGAAATGTTGGCTACCATATATGCTACATGAGAGCATTGGCCTCTCTTCTTGTCCTGCCCTTCTTGTGCTCAGTTTTCTTTATGTTTTTCCTGAGACTGAAAATCAGCCATGGCTTTTCAGATTGCATAATTAAACAATAGAAACTGTAGAAACATTCAATACATATTTTTGGATGTGCTGTCAAGTCTTGCACATGATTACCAGATATATCTGCCAAATGTCAAGAACTACCTAAAACCTAATAGTTAAAGAAATTCAGCCTATGTCACACTTCCTTGAATTGGGAACACTTGGTAGTAGTCATCACAATGAAAAGAGAAATGAAATTTATTTTATCTAATCTCTTGAATATGTTGTCTCAGCAATACAGATTTTATTAATATCTAAATTTATGTACTACAAAATAGAGAGAGAGAGAGTTAATGTTAGTGGCTGGTAAATTACAATGTGCCTCTAACAGAAGAAAAATACAGCAAAGAAATTTATTTAAAATATATAACTAGACATACCTTACTTCTTTTGTCAAACAAACCACTCTAAAATTCCAAAAGAATTTAAACAGATGAATATTTAAGTCACAAGTCTTCTAGCATTTATAATAAGAATTACAAAATGTGCTTGCATAAGAAAGTCTAGACTTAGATCAATCAGTGCTCTTTTAATCTGTCAAAAGTCTTTATCATTGACCTTAGTAATCTGTTTTATGTTACCTTTTCCTTTTTAAGAATGTCAACAAATTTGACACATATTTTTTTCAGTCTACTTTTGCTTCTAGAATGTCCTTTTGTGTAACGTTTCTGTTATTTTTTTCCGAGCACAGACCTCATGAGGTTTTACATTTATAGACAGTTGAGCTAGCATATGATTTTGAGAGAGATTTATGATTTACTTGAACTTACTAATTGTTAAAGTGTCATGAATATAATGGAACCTCAATCCTGATTTTATTCAAATCCATGGAAATATTACTTACTACACACTTGTGCTAAGTGGACCAAAAATGTGACTATTCAAAATTGAATACAGTTTTGCTTATTCACTCCTTCTATTTAAATTGAGATTAAAAGCTGAACAAGAATGTCAGACCAAAGAAACAGGACTTCGGACAAGCAAAGAATAGAAAGAAAAACCAGTGACACCAAGAGGAACTCAGTCCCATATTTTTAAATGAAAACTCAAATTTCTAACATGAAGTCACAGAGCATGGTCCATTTTGTGAAGACTTTACCCATAGATTAATCACCCCCAAACAAAGACAAACAAATAAAAACCAAAGCAACATAATCAACCACTACAGGCATTGTATATTTTGTCTTGCATGCTTGGGAGGAAATACTTGGTGTCTTGGAAACACATTTCATAATCTTCCCACTGCCCAAGTAAAGGAAGCAATCTGAATAAACTTAGTAGCAGATGGACAGAGGTTCCACAATGATGGTTCAAAGAGACCATCAACGATAGGGTAAACTGGCAGATGGAGAGAGAGTGACAGGGATACCAGAGAGCCCTGTGAGTTTTCCAAAGAGAATATCATTTTATGATACGCTTTGGCACATGTGTAAGAGATGTTGATACTCTGGACTATGATGAAATTTAAATTTATTTTCCAATATCTCAAAATCTATTTGATAATTAAGTATTGTCTATTAAAGAAAAATCAAGAAAAAAATACCTTAAAACCTTGAGAATTAGGACCAAATTGTAGTTTACAAGTTAATTATTTTTATAGTAAATGATGTAACGGGGGCATACTGGAGACTATATTTTTACTTATTTAAATCATTTTTTGTTGCAGTTTGTAGATCAAGTGATCTACTCTTCAATTTTAAAAGACAAAAACAATAGACAACCATTCATTGAATTTGCAAAAGGAAGACACGCGCCTTGAATTGGGAACATTTGGGAAACATTCTAAGAATGCTCAGTTTTTGAGATTTATGGAACAATCTGAAGAAACTCTGCCTAGTTCAGGTCTTTTAAATTCACAATATAGTCATAGGTTATAGGTATTTTTTTAAAAAAATATTTAGGATCATATGTGATAAAACTCACATATGTTGTATGTACCCTTGTCTCAATTTACATTTCTGATGGAAAGAGTTAGGAGAAGTGGGAGAAAGAATGTTATACTTCAATGTTTGGAAGACAAAGCATACATGCATTTAAGGCATTAACAAAACATTGTGATTTAGATGTGCAACAACAACCTGGAGATTAACATGAATATTTATAGCCACACCAAAACATTTCAATTTAAATTCTTATTTTACATAAGCTAATTATGGATAAACAATGTTTGGTTAATTCAGAAAACTTCTCTACTGGTTATAAGATTATCTGACCATGGCATAATACCTTTAGCATTTAATTAGGTATTTGTTACTCAAAATATATTTTGAGGTTAATATAATTAATGATGCTTTGGGAAATTAGAGAAATTCTTAAATGCTGTTCATATCAGAGTTTTAGAACCAGCTCTCTACATACTTCCGTTCTGGAAACCAATTACATATATGTTAGAGAGACTTAGCTGTAAGTAGTCTAACCAGGGGCCCCTGAGCTCACCTCCTCCACAAAAAAGTTCCAAAGCAGCAAGAAATAATCGCACATCAAATAGAATGCCTATGAAGGAATGCTAGAATTCAGCAGTGACATGGAAGGAAACTTCTGAGCACTGGAAAGGGAGGGAAGCAAAGTAGCCAACCTGACTGAGTTTGGTCAGAGCCAGGAGAAACTCCCCAGTGCCTGAAAAAGGCAAGTAAAGGATCTCTAGGGTTCCACAATCTCAGTGTGGACCCCCGCAATTCTAGCCATCGTAGAAGAACCCCCTCAGCTGTCATGGTTCCTAAGATGAGTATAGGGAGCTGCCGGGAATCCATGCGATGGCATTGTTTTAGAAATACAATTTGTGCTAAAATCCCACCATTTCCCCAAGATCCAAGCAGCTGCAGCATGGCAATGTTGTGAGAGATCAGTCCTCACCAAACTACACTCTACCCTGGGGTCCAATAGCTTCTGCATCTTCACAACTCTGAGCACCACTAACATCTCCCTGCATTTATCCAGAGGGCTGCAGAGTTACAAGCAGTCTGGACCCCGCATTGCTGCTGGATTCTCACAGTTCTGACCCATGCAGTGTCCTGCGCCCAGGGAATGAGGGTACTGGGGTACACCAGAAAGGCTCTCCTTAGGACAAAGGGGATCAAAATGCTCACTCCCTATAGCCTGAGAGATGCCTGTCTGGGTTCACTGCCACTGACATCAAGCCCTCCGAGCAGCAGGGCCTTCATGCACTTGCATGTACCTTAAGGAAGCCTGGATACTGTCTGACCCACGCGTTGCTTTGTAGGATAGGCCCTCCTCACCTGCCAATGCCGATGACCACATGTGCCATCCGTGGACCTGAGGGCAGACCTGGCCCACTCATCACCACTGAAGTGTACCTTCTGGAAGTCTGAGAATGGAGCTTCCCTGCCTGCCACTGTAGGCACTCATGTGCACCACCAGGGTGTCTGAGGACAGGCTCACATACCTGCTGCTGCCATCACCCATGAGTCAAGGGATTGACCCACCAGGCTCACCACAATGGCACCAGTGTGCACTAGCAGGGTGGCTGCCAACAATTTTGCACTGCCTGTTGTTGCTGGGTTCCATGTATACCATGTGGGACTCTGAGGCCAGATCCACGCACCTCAGGGGAGTGGCAAAGAGCAGGCCTGATCACCCTGTCACCTCTGCCAGTGTTGCTATGTGCATTGTCCACATGCCTTGGGATCAACCTGTCTTACCTGCCACAGCAAATTCCTGTGAATGTCGTCTGGTGACATGAGGACAAGACCACGCTGCCCACTGCTACTGCTGCTGGCAGCCAAGTGTCCCACCTGGGAATCAGATGATTAATCTGTCTGCACACACAATTGAGGGACTGAGCATAGGTCTGACTTGGCAGTGCTATCCCTACCACTGTCTAAGCACATTGTCCTGGGCTATAGGTATCAACCTCCCACATCTGCTGCTTCTGAATCTGTGCACACCATCGGGGAACCTATGGACAGTCTCGCCCTGTCTTCTGTTGTGAGCACCCACAAATAAAGTCCATGGTGCTGGGGATCAATTGGCCCAGTCCAGCACTGCTAGCACCTGTGCAGGTTTTTTGGGGAACTGAAGATGGTCCCACTCAGCCTGCCTTGCCATTGTCACCAGCACCTAACCATATGTGATGCCTGTGAGCCTGAACCTGACCCATTCACCCCTTCGTTACCACTGCTGGTACCTGCAAGTGCTACTATGGGACCTAGGAATTAACTTATCAACACTACAGCCCTTGTCAACTTCTTGCATGCAGCCTGAGGCCCAGAGACCTGCCCACCTGCCACTGCCAGCCCATCAACCACTGCCAGTACCTGAGCAAGTCTCCTGGGGAACCAAAGATTGACTCGCCTACACTTGCTACTCAGTGCTCACATACTCCACCCAAGGTCCAAAGAGCAGGCAGGCCTGGTCCACCACCATCATACTTGGTGGGCTTCCTGGTGTCTCTATCCTCAGTAAAAGCTCACTTTAGTTTCTACTAACAACTGCAGCCTAAGCCATTGAGAAACTTACAGATACCACCGAAACTGATTACAGTGTAAGAAATCATACCAAAACTAAACTGCTACACCCACCAGCATCAAAGCCAAAGCACCTACTCAATCAATACAACAAATACATCCATAGGAAAATCTCTTTCCCTATGAGGCAATCCAAAAAGCTGGAAGGAGCAACTGTCACACCAGCTGCTCAGACATCAACAGAGGAACACAAGAAACAGAAACAAGCAAAGAAACATGACACTTCCAAAAGAACACAATAATTCCCTAGCAACAAATCTCAAAGAAAAAGAAATCTACCAAAACTTTAAAAAAGAATTCAAAGTAATTATATTAAACAGGTTCAGTGAGATACAGGAGAAAACATGTAAATGATACAAAGAAATCAGGAAAACAATTTTAGAAAGAAACAAACAGAAATCCTAGAACTGAAACTCAATGAATAAAACAGAAATACAACAGAGAATGCAAACAATAGACTAGATTAAGCAGGAAAAAAAAAACATTCTGAACTTTAAGAGAAGTATTTTTAAGTGACCCACTCAGAAAAAACAAACAAATAAATAAATAAATAGAATAAATAAGAATGAAGAAAGAATACCTGACATGTAGGACACCATAAAGTGGAAAAAAAAATCTTTAAATTACTGTAATTCTAAAATAAAAGATAGGCAAAGGGATAGAAAACCCATCTAACAAAACAGTGGCTAAAAAATTCCTGAGTCTTGCAAGAGATACAGACATCCAGCCCTGTTAGAATGACAAATGATAAAAAGACAAAAGATAACAAATGTTGGTGGGGATGTTGATAAAAAGGAAGTTGAATACAGTTTGTGGGAAAGTAAATTAATACAGCCATCATTAAGAACAGTATGACATTTTCTCAAAAAGCTAAAAATAGAACTACATAAGATACAGCAATCCCACTACTGGGTACTTACCTAAAGAAAAAAATCAGAATAACAAAGATATGTCTGCTTCTTCATGTTTATTAGCACTCTTTCCATTAACCAAGATATGGAATGAGTCCAAGTGCCCATCCCAGATGACTGAGGTACACATGGATACACAATGGAATGCTATTCAGTCACATTAAAAAATAAAATCCTGTTTTGTTTTGTTTTTTTGCAGCAACATGTGTGGAACTAGATGTTGTTCTATTATGTGACATAAGCCAGGCACAGATAGATATATATGGCATATTATCAGTCATATAAGAGTTACAATTTAATCTCATGGAGATAAAAAGTAGAATGAAAATTGCCAGAGGTTGAGAAGTGTGTATCCATTTGTGTGGGATGTGAAGTTAAGTTGGTTAATGGGTACAACAATAAATTCAAAACGAGTAAGTTCTATTGCTTGATAGTATATAGAGTGATTATAATGAACAGCAATTTATATTTTAAAATAGCTAAGAAGGCTTCAAATGTTCCTATCACAAAGAAATCATAAATGTTCAAGATGATGAATGTCCTAAAAAATCCTGATTTGACCATTATGTATTATATGCTTGTATCAATATATCACATGCACCCCATAAATATATATATTATGTATCTATTAAAACTTTAAAAAATATGTTGGAGATCCTTGGTCTATGATGTATTTGATTAACTTTCAAATCTGTTATCTCTTTTTATTTCTGCTAAGTTTAGAAAACTTCCCAAAGTCTTTGCTTAAGTCAGATATCCTTTCTCTAGGTCCATTCAGTCTATTTTTAAAATTTATTTTATTATAAAGATGTAGGGTATGGTTTTATTAATTAATAAAACTGGTAAGTTGGTTATGAAGCATACTACAATGTGGCTATTTAGAATAGCAGTTTAGAGCTAACTTCATAAACTCCCTGAACTAGAATCCTGTCATTTACTATGTGATTTTGAATGAGTTACTTAACTTTTATGCACCTCAATATTCTCACCTAAAAAATAAGTTTGCACATAGTACTTAAGCTGTATGATTTTTGCTTTTATTATTTTTATTATTTTAAAAGTAGAATACAATAGTTAGTTCTTTTTTAATAGTTCTATACATTCTTAAAAACTGAACTATAGAATTAAAGCTTTGCTTGCTTTTGTTTTTCAACATAACAGTGGAATAAAAACATATTTTCATTCAAACCTAATACTCATATTACTAATTCAACTCTAAACACATGTGCTACCTTGAGATTTAAGTATATTTTTACTCAATTTATACAATCATTTTCTGAAGGCAATGGCTATATGTTATACTTTTGAAAAACATGATGGATTGTTAAACTAATATGATATATCGTATATACACACTGTCCTACAGCAAGTATTTTTCACTGAATAATATATATGGGTCTTATTCCTTTGCTCTCTGTCTTTTTATTTTGAAAATGTTAACAACTACAGAGAAGTTGAAGAAATAGAATAAAGATCAGAAGCATTACTTTAACTTACATTCAATAACTATTAATACTTGCTATATTGACTTTATCACTGTTTATATGAGTATATATACATGTGTGTATTTGATAAATTATTTGAAGGAAAGTTGTAGATCTCATGATGCTGTACTCTCAATTACTCTCAATTACTTAAGCATGTTTATTATAAGATGTCAAGGATATTCTAACTTTATATCATTTTTATGATAATAGCACATACATATTTTATGATATAGATGTATTCAAATTTCTCTTTCTACTATAGTCCAGTCTGTTTAATTTTTGTCTTTTGTAATCCATGATTTTCTCAAGGATCCTTCATTGCATTTGGTGTCATGTCCCTTACACTGCTCTAATATATAACAAATGCATTGTCTTTTTTTTAGGAACACGTGATATTGGATTTAGTGAAATTGTCATTTTTTCTGGTTTAACATACTTATATTTTATTTTTATCTAGTGTAAGAATTTAAAAGCCATGGAATCTCAGTTGTCATGTGTTCATGAATGGGTAGATTTTGGCTTTTAGACACCAGTCCGCATCATTTGTCCTAGGTCTGGGGCAGGGAAAGTACAAGAGGATCATGGAATACTTTATTATTCAGAAACCAGAGAAATCCTCATAGACAAATAGGATCAATTAAAAGAGACACAGTTGTTGTCCCTTGTTCGTAACTTTTACGCCTTTTTGAAATCAAAAGGAATAATGATTGTAATGAATGTTGACAAATTGCATTTTAAAAAGACCTCATGATGCATAATGACAAAATAAAGTTATGGAATGCAGTAAAGGAAGCTCTTTATACACAGGAATACTATGCCATGATATGAGTGTAGAAAAAATAATAAAAGTATTAATAACCAATTTGCATACACAAATATAATATTTGACTCAGTCAATGGTCATCAACTGATGCTCAAAACCATTGTGTAAAGAAATGTTTGAAAATATACATAATCTCAAAGTATCATGTTATGAATTTCTTATTAATAAAAATAAGAGGCCAGGCTTGGTGGCTCAGTCTGTAATCCCAGCACTTCGGGAGGCTGAGGTGAGTGGATTGCCTGAGCCTGAGAGTTCGAGACCTGCTCAGGCAACTTGGCGAGACCTTGTCTCTACAATAAATCAAAAGTTTAGTGTGCGCCTGTAGTTCCCGTTACTTGAAAGGTTGAGGCGGAAGGATCAGCGGAGCTCAGCATGTCGAGGCTGTGGTGGCTGGAAACGTACCACTGCCCTCCAGTCTGTACGAGTGGGACTCTTACTCAAAATAATAATAATAATAATAACAACAACAATGTTAAAAAATATCGCTAAAATGAAAATATCAGATAGACAGATCCTTAAGCATATCATAAAACCTAACATCTCTAATATTGGAATAATGTAGTAAATGCATTCTTAATTATCTTTAAAGAATATCACATCACAGGAAGAGTAATTGATACTTTTATCCCTAAATTACCATAATTCTTAACTTCTTAAAAAATAAGGAATATGCTGTAATTAAATATCTTATATAAAGTACAATAAAAATAAGAAGTGTAACTCTCTTAATTAACAACATACTCTGGGTATACAATGTATAGTGGAAGCTAAAATAATGTCTCTGGGAATGTATAGACTTTAATAAAGAAATAAAAACAAATTTTCATGGAGATGATGTATCATTTTTTGCAAAAGAAAAACAACATATTTTAAAATCATTTAATTTAATCAACAAAAAAGTCGTCGTTTAATATGAAACATAGTTTTCAAATAAATATTTTTATAACAAACTGGTAAATGCAAACACGTTGAGGATGGTGGGCTAGACTTACCATGGTTGTCAGATACAATTTGCTGATATTTGGATTCATCTCTGCTTTTCTGTATTCTCCTGTGTACTCAAGGGGAGTGAAACCTGAAAACTGTTTACCAGGCTTCTTTTCTAGCAGAATTTCTTTTGCTGTCTTCCAAAAGTCAGTCACGTGATATCCAGAAGGTAGGGAGTATGGAGAAGCCATTATTCTCTGGCAGTAATTTCAAACCATTTTTTACTTAACTTCACTTTGTTATTCTGGAAGGTGAGAACCTTAGAGATGGCCTCTGTTAAGTGTCTGAGATTCTCTGAAAGCAGCTCCCATGGTATTTACTATCCAGCTTTCAAACTTTTGCTTAGCTCTCTAATACTCTGCATTAAACTTCTTTTTTCATTAAAAAGCTTATTTGCTGCTCTAATTTGGATGTTCCTGTCTCTTTAAAATTCATGCTGAACCTTAATATCCAATGTAAAAAGCTTAAAAGGTGTGGCCTTTTGGAAAGTAATTAGGTCATGAAGGCTCCACCCTCAAGATTAATGCCCTGATGAGAGATACTGTAGAGAGCTGCCTCTCCTTTCCATCTTTTATGCCATGTGAGCTCACAGTATTCATTTTCCCCCCTCCCTTCTACCATGTAAGGATGCAGCAGGAAGGTTACAGCTTAGAAACAGAGAGCCCACACTAAACACCAAATCTCCTAATGGCTTCATCTGGGACTTCTCAACCTCCAAAAGTATAAGAAATAAATTTCTGTTTTTCTATAAATTGCCCAGTCTAAGGTATTTGTTAGAGAATCATAAATGAGCTAAGACAGATATCTATTTTCCTGATTGACTGGTACAGTATTAGGTATTGGAATTAATTCTAAGATGGTTAGATTTTTAAAATGTAATAATCACACTGCTAAAAGAAAATATCATACTGGAAATCAATTGTATGCAATGGCACAATAGTTATTTAAGTCATCTTTTGTAATTGCCTGGGAAATAGTATCTATAGAGGGGCACAGTATGAGATATCAAGTTACTGTAAGTTTTTGGTGAAAATCACGGCTATAAAGCATATGGGACAAGCAAAGCAGGACTAAGGGACTAGTGACCAAAAGTTCTGGAGATAAGAATGGACACAACATGTGAGGATATCTATTATTCATACAAATGCTCACTAAAGTGCATCTACTGCAAATGCAGCTTACAAGAATCAAGTCAACGATGTATTTTCTCTCTGCCACCCAAAGGTGCTTGGGCAATGGGTTAATGGACTAATTAATAGTGGAATTATGAGATGAATGTTTTGCATGGGTTCAGCAAACATGAGTTTTCTCTTTACTGTGTCTGACTAGGCTACTGAAGTGCTATAGCTCCAACCTGTGAGTGTAAGAGACCAATATGGTGCCTCTGTTATGACACCAAGCTCTAGCAAACCAGTCACCACTTGGTAGTAGATTGATTACCCTGGAATCTTTTCATCACACAGCAAGTACTTTTCCAGACTATGATTATGTTTTTTTGTTTACTTTTTTGTTTTGTCTACAGTGTTACAGTGTTTCAGGTGAAATATTCGGGGAAGCCAGGGGATAATGTGAGTTGCCTTCTGGTGGGTTGTCTTCAGTTGCATGTAAATGAAAGATCACAGCAATACTATATAGGAAAGATCATTTATGGCTCAGATTATTCAGGAATAAAATTTTGTTGTCACATAAACTCAAGAACCTAGTCCAAATAAGCTTTTCACCTAACCAGAAGGAAATGTGAAACAAGTAATAGAATAACATTTCATTTGAAAACTACAGACTGTTATCCATTTGCAAAATCAGAGCTATGGTGGCTATGAATGTTTTTTCTTTGTTATGTATATATTTTTTATGCTAACTATTGTTATGTATATATTTGTTTATGCGAACTATTCTTTTTCCCCATAATTAACATTGATGGTGATTATACCTCTAATTTGCTGTTTAAATTGTAGGATATCAAAGGAAAATTGTAAATTGGCAGAAAAGAAATGCATATTAGTCATAGATAAATAACAAAAATTGGGTCTTCTAATTTAGAGAAGTTTAGAAAACCTTCATTTAGAAAAAAAGGATAGATGCATGTTAGGCAAAGAAAAGATGCTGCTTGGTGGTTGCTTAAAATATAAATATGAATAGAAAAAAATGTGTGAACAATTAGTATCAAAAAGTATGGAGTGGGTTGGATATTTCATTTCCCTTCTAAATTTTGCCCTGTGCCTCAGAGTCTAAGAACCCAAAATTAGACTTTCTAGAATCTACTTGCAATCAAATTTCTGTATGATTCCAAAACTTGGGAGCATCTGCATGCAGACCTGGAGTTTTGCTTTTGGCTTTTAAATATTCTGCTATAAATCACCCTTGTTTGGTCCTATAGGTACTAAAAACACTGTAGAGACTACTTCTGTAATCCCTGCTCTTCTAGCCCTTTCTCGCTTAAATAAGCTTCCAATTCTTTGTAAGATTTATTCTATCAAAATACGTGGATAGATATGTGTTTCACTGAAGAAATATGTATTAAGAAGAAGGATCCAGCAAGACTCCTTGGGTAATAAATATAACAGTGAACTCATGTAAAAGTTGGATTTTGTTGATTTCTTAAAAAAAAATCTATTTCCATAATATAGTATATGTTTTGTTGAATACAATTTCTATTGTTTATCAGTGATTCTGATAATGGCATTTACAAAAATGTATTATGACAGAAAGCTCTTTCATGGTTTAAATTAGAAAACCAAAGCCCAAGTAAGTTGAGTCACTTGTCCCTGATAGACCTATGTAGTGTTGATGATATTACAGTCCTTTTGTCTTGATTTCTCATTCAATGGCCTTTCAAGGCTACTACTTACTTTACAGCAAAATCAACAAAGATCTGTTAATTTTTAATAAGTAAATACTATATCAGTAATTTTTGACACCAGAATTTTAGGTAGAAAAAAGTGGAAAGTGTTTCTTTTAAATGAGGTGAAAGGGAAGGGCACTTATTAACCTATTGTATAGGAAACATTGAGAATGAAAGATATAATGTGTAACTAATTTTTTAAAGACTGTCATTGTTTAATTCCTATCCCTAACTCTGATTATAGAATTATGAATGAATTATACATTTAGAAATTGTAACTGACATGGAAAGAAAGATGCCAAGCAAGACAATGAAAATGGAAATATGATACTGAAAACACTGTTCTTCTGGCTGGATGTTTCTTAAACAATAAAGTTGGAGCAGTGGTAGAACCAGTTCATATGATTTTATTCATTTCATTTTATTCATTAGTTTTACCCATTCATTTGCTTTTGCCACAAGTAATTTATTTGTAAAATATTAATTTTATATAGGCATAGCCATTGGCATATAGATATAACTGCACATATATGCATATTTCAGCAATTTAATTCAGATTTAAAATTGAGTTTACTTTCTGCCACATATCGCTCCAAATGGACAACTTTTTAAAAGATAGATACATTTCACTTTATGCCTTTAGAGTATAATAAGTGAATCATACTTTTAGGACAATTTAAACAGACTTTGCTCAGTTAACTAAATATATTTCACAGAAGGCTAAAAGACTGTTAAATTACTTAATGTTCTCAGCATTTTTATAAAATGTTACGAAGCCAATAAAAATGTTTTAAAATTCATGAAATAAAATTAATCTGTATCTTTTCTTAAATTCATTTAAATGATTAATAATATCAGGGATAGTATGGCCAAAAGCAAAATCTTTGAAAGGAGCTTATGCATAAATGGGCTCATGAACTCATAGACAAATATTTGGCTTATTACCTTAACTGGGTAGAAAATATTAAAATATATTCTCATTATTATTTAGTTATTTGTAGTAATACCTAAATATTTTATTTAAGAAATAGAACTATCACTGGGATACTTTTAATGTATATGTATAGCTTAGTTTGGGCACCTTGATAAATAACCTGAGGTCAAACATATGTGCTAATGCATTATTGCAGAGAAAGAGGGAAAAAAACATAAGGTAGTATATGATCAAGCCTCTAGTTTCATCAGAAAACACAACTAGTTGGCTTTCACAGAAAATTCTGCCATGGTCATATGTAAACACTAAGTCTCAAATCATTCACTTAGCAAGGAGGAAAGAGAAAGCATGTGTTCACCATTATTCTCTGGTCTTTCATTGGTCAAAGTACACTTTCATGGCAGGAGAAAGATAGGAAACTGCAGTGTAAATCATGGAGAGAGGTGCTGTCAAATAAATGCTACTAGTGACATGAAAGATGAGAGAATTTTCTGTCATGGGCCCAGCTGGTTACACAGCAGAGCTACTAATCAGAACCTCTGAAGACAGTAACAAGAGCTCAATGAGCCTCTTTTCAGTAGAGGTCCAAACCTCCCCTTCATGGTTCAGGGATGGCCACATAATTTGTGGTGTCCAGTGCAAAATAATTTGTGTGTTCCTTATGCAAAAATATATTAAAATTTTTAAGTGACAAAGAGTTGTGCATGTGCATAGGCCACACATATATGAAGCCAGCTCTGCTATGGCCTATACGGATGATACTAGTGCCAGGTGATCTTTCTGGGGGGGCATTGTGAGGCTAAACAATTCCATTTTGGATGCTAAGTTGCCATGTTGGCTTCTGTTTAACGCCTGTTCCTAGAAGGCCTTTACGATTTCCCATTCATCTACTGTTTCTTCTGTAAGGTCAAGTATTTATTGTAAATCCTGCCATGAGTTCAAACAATCTTAATGTTATCGTACTTTAATTGTCTTACACATCCCTTCTGATTTACCTTTTTCCCTTTGGTGTCTAAGCCCTGTGTCTGGAGGGGTTAATAATATGGAGATTCACCATCTTCTCTCATTGCCACTAGAAACAGAGACTTTGCTTAAGTTCCTATTAAATGTTTATTTCTAAAAAATTGGATAGATCATTCTCTTTCTTTGACCTTTCAGCTTCCTTGGACTTAAGAGGTAGGTATGCATACATCTGTCCAGTTTGAAACAGGCATCATTAGCACTGAGCAACAAACCATTGCCCAGTGCATCTGAGGAATCTGTGATGGCCTCTGTTACCCTATTTGATTGTTTTTTGTGTTTAGTAAATACTATTAAAATTTAAGGAGAAAATTGTCCATTTTTGCCACTGATTTCGTGAACTTCTTGATTATTATTTCTTAAAAATACTCATTGCTAGTTTTCCATTCAGTGATTTCTGTATGCCATGAATCACTGACAGTTATGGCAAGGTAGGATAGCATAACTTATTGAATTTACAAGCAGCAAAGTATTTTTAAACTATTTTTCAATTTCATTTCTCAGTTTTCCTATGTTGAATTTTGAGCATACAATATTTATAAAACAATATTAGTAAAGTTTAGTGAGTTTTTGATTTTTTTGAGTCATGATTTCACTCTTTTGCTTAGGCTGGAGTGCAGTGGCACACTCACAACCACTGTAGCCTTGACCTGCTGTGCTTAGGTAATCCTTAATGCCTCAGTCTTCCAAGAAGGTGGAACTACAGGTGCACTAGCTAATTATTTTGATTTATTATAGAGGTGAAGTCTTGCCAAGTTGCCCAGACTGGTTTTGAACTCCTAGACTCAGGCAGTCCTCTCACTTTGGCCTACCAAAGTGCTGGGATTACAGGCATAAACTAACACATCTGGCATTGTAATTAGATTAAGCATAAAGACTATTTGTCTTACGACTTATACCTGATTCAAATATTTATATGACTTTTCCCCATACCACTTAGTACCTTTTTAGAAGGCAGATTTTATTTATTTATTTATTTATTTATTTTTGAGTTGGAGTCTCACTCTGTCGCCCAGACTGGAGTGCAGTGGCCGCTCCCGGCCACCGCAGCCTCGACTTGCTGGACTCTGGCGATCCTTCCGCCTCAGCCCTCCGAGTAGCCAGAATTACAGGCATGCACCACCACGCCCAGCTGATTTTTTTTTTTTTTGATTTATTGTAGAGATGAGGTCTCGCTGCCCAGGCGGGTCTCGAACCCACAGGCTCAGGCAATTCACGCACCCCAGCCTCCCAAAGGTACGGGATTACAGGCTGAGCCACCGAGCCGGCCGAAGGTAGATTTTAAACTATAATTTTTGCCGTCAGACTTTGATTATCATGAAACCATGAAATTCTCATTTTTAATTCTGTTCAATATATCCTTAAAATAGCTCTAAAATATTGAAAAATACTTTTTTTTTTTTACAATTAACAAGTCTATTGGACCAATTTGAATACATTCGATCTTATTTAAATAAATTGAACATGTGAAGCATGCAATTAATATTTATTATAGGCATGAATGCTTTTGTAAAATAAAATGTTTTTACTTGTAAATGTATATGTAATTCAACATATTTTTTAATGTTAAAAAATCACTTTTGTGTTTTATTTCTTTACTGTTTTCATCTTTCCAGCATGAATAATTAAGTAATGACTAAAGTTAACATGGTCCTTAGCTATTGTAAACGTCTTTCACAATGACATCTCCTTAAATTAATTGACACCAAGATTTTCTACTGGTGTACTGTCCTAATTATAAAAATCGCATAATTTATAATACTTTATTAGATATTTTCTTTTATTCTTAAGAACTATGTTTTCTAGATATTTTGTATAACAATATTAAAATTCAATTAGGTAAATTTCGGATAATTTTAGGTTGTATATTCTTCATCAGAAAATGAAATAACATATCAAAAGACTGTCTCATGATGTGAACACATCACCCACACACATATGGAGTGTTTACAGACCTATGAATTGAACTAGAAATATTCTGAATTATTGTCTTAATTTCCAATGTACTTTTCTACTCAATTTATTTTTCTCATTTTTGCCACAGTTATCGTATATTTGATTAATCTCACACATTGTCATACCTTTTAAGTTCTTTAAAATTATTTCTAGCTTGAGAGAGTAGCTTCTTGGATTTTCTTTTTTTTTGAAATCAAAGAATATTATTGAATTTGTTGAAAAAAATTTAAGTGGCTTATTATGTTTTTTTATTGTGAAAGTACCATTCAGCAAAATCATACTATACTTAACTTCATAAGAAATCGAAGGATGATTAAAAAATGGAATTAGACAAAGAAGAATACTTGGTTATTTTTGTTTGTTTTGTTTGAGTAAGTGAAAGAGAAAGATAATGTGGAAACCCACAAAGAAACATAGGCATGAATGAATGAGGAAGTTTCTGGAAAACAATTACGAGGCTGGGCTCCCTGGCTCAGCCTGTAATCCCGCCTCTTTGGGAGGCTGAGGTGAGTGGATTGCCTGAGCCTGTGGGTTCGAGACCCGCCTGGGCAGTGAGACCTCATCTCTACAATAAATCAAAAAATCAGCCAGGCATCGTAGCGCGGGCCTGTAATTCCGGCTACTCGGAAGGCTGAGGCGGAAGGATCGCCGGAGTCCAGCAGGTCGAGGCTGCGGTGGCCGGGAGCGGCCACTGCACTCTGGTCTGGGCGACAAAGTGAGACTCCAACACCCCCCCCCAAAAAAAAAAATTACGAGATATGATCCTGCACATCAGAAAATTCATAAATGGGAATCACTTTTTACTACTGATATACCCATCAACATTAAAACATGATATGAATAATAACAGCTGAAAACTTCTGCTTTTAATGGACTCTAATAATTTTGTTCATATGATTAATTCAGCATAATAGACTCACATTTATTTTCATAGGTTTCGGAACTATTTTATGAAGTTTGTTTCTTAAAGTTCAGACTTGAGCTGTATGCTATTGGCAAATCCATCTTCATTGTTTTGTTTCTGAGTTTTGACTGTATCCTTTTATTATCTCTAAAATATGATGACTCTGAGATATACAAAAGCTTGGGTTCTGCTCTTTTGTTGCCTTTGGGTTAAGTTCTCTAATTTTCTACAGAAGACTCAGAAAAGATATATTAGCTTATTGTGAATAGAATTACTTTTGAAATTAATCCAAATCATATGGGCTTACCTTTTTTCTATTTAAATCATAAATCAATATTTATAATAAAAAAGATGTTTCGAACACATGATATATTCCACAATATGATAAAAGTCAAAATAAACGTGAATAAAATGTGACCTTTGTCCTCAAGGAGTTAAAAAACAAGGATTAGTTTGCCTCATATTTATTCAAAATGCATTAAAGTATTTTAGCAGCAGTAGAGACTGGACCAGAAGGCATAATCTAAAGGAAAAAAGTACATAGCAACTTTATTTTAAGGTAAATAATATTTTGTAAATTATTGAACCTTGGTTTCCCCTGTTCTTGATTGTATGTGAATTGTCTGTCATATTAATGGTAACATTCAAGTTTTAACTGATTCCTGCATGTAGCTGCGCATAAATTGCCTTCATACCCCCCTCAAAATCCTATCTAGTTATGTATGAACTTTCTTAAAGGTTGTCACATGTGTACACACAAAGAACACTTACTGTTATAGTTGCACATGTGTACACCATGGTCTGGTCTTAATCTTTGTTTCTGTGATAGATCGTTTGTTTCTGTGATAGATAATTCTTCTTTTCAGGCTGCCGCTTGAGATGTCCCTAACTCTTTCAGTATTAATAAAACTTTTGTTGGCTTTTTAAACACTGATAACTATACAAAGTTGGTGTCTTGCCATGCACATGATACTAGTACCTCTAAAAGCACCCGATTATTCCATGTTACTTGGCACACTCAGTGTCAAAGCTCTGCTGGAATTGCTCAAAAGTAGACAAAGCATCAAATCCAACACATGGCAACAAAGCAGAACAATCAGAGGGTGCAATGTGATAAAAATCACTTCTGGTTTTTCCTGTACATCTTTCTATATGAGATTTGGTTATTTTAGGGCTGGGTTTGAGATGTGACAAAAGCAAGTAATCACCCTTCCCTGTCTCTTTACATCTTCCTGCATACAGGCCTTTAAACTCCTGTAATTAATCATGGTCAGCTTGCTCCCTAAGTTCATCAGATATACATTTTGATGTCTGCATTTGATCACTGAACTTGACCTGGGTTCATACCACAAAATTAGGTTAATTTAAAAATGATTAGAAAATCTGTATCATCTTTCAAATTGGTACTTATTTTTTCATTCTGTTATACCAAATTAAGTATTGAGAGAAAGTTACTATTAGCAAATATTTTATGTTGTTTAAATTAAAAAATACAAGCATAGATTTCAAGCTCTTCAAAATTTGGCATAGCAAAATTATCCTCAAATAATAACTAACAACAAAATGACTTTGTATAATTATTAATTCCTTGAGTTACATTAATAAGTCCAAGGAATATACTTTGCTCAAAAATAATGGTTAAATTTTATAATTTAATTTTTAAAATTAAACTCTATAAGAAAGAACAAGTTGTGGGAAAGTGATATCTGGTTATACTATACCACCATAACTGGCTAATAAAAGTCTGTACTTCACTACATAAAAGAAAATAAGTAGCATATTTTCTTTATCCATTCCACTTGTGACGAGTGTCAGAGTTGACTCCACATTTTTTCTATTGTGAATAGTGCTGCCAGTATCTTTTTTGTAGAATAATTTGAGTTCCTTCAGGTGTAGTCCCAAAACGAGTATTGCTGGGTTGTATAGAAGGTCAATTTCTAATTATTTAAAAATCACTATGCTATTTCCATAGAGACTGAACTAGTTTGTACTCCCACGAACAGCGCAGAAACATTCCTTTTTCTCTGCACCCTCACCAACAACTATTGTTTTTTGATTTATTAATGATGGCCATCCTTACTGGAGTTAAGTGGCATCTCAGTGTGGTTTTGATTTGCATTTCTCAAATGATTAGTGAGGCTGAGCATCTTTTCATGTGTCTGTTGGCTGTTCATATGTCTTCTTCTGAGATGTGTCTTTTGTCCACTTTTCAAAAGGACTGTTTATTTCATTTCGACATGTTTGAGTTCCTTGTAGATCCTGGAGGTTAGGCCTTTGTCAGACATACAGTTAGCAAATATTTTTTCCTATTCTGTGGGTTGTCTCCCCACTCTCTTGATGGCTTCTATTTCTCTGCAAAAGTTTTTCAGTTTGAGGAGGACCACACAATGGAATATTATGCAGTCCTAAAGAAGGACAAAATCATGGACCTTGCAGCAAATTGGTAGGATTTAGTGTCCAACATACTCAACCATCTAGCACAGAAACAAAGAACTGAATACCACATGTTCTCACTCACAAGTGGGCCCTGAACATTTATCACAATCCTACAAGAGGGAAATTGGCAGTAGCAGGAAACTGCCAGGGTTTGGGGTTTGGGGGGAACGGGGCTGGGCAGCATGTGACAACACCAAGTGTACCTGATCCTAAACCAGGGTAGGTGGGGACCAGTTGGAGGCCCAGATTTCACCTGCAGAAAGGCTACTTATGTACCTAAACTTGACTTGTACCCCACACCTTTATAATAAAAAGAAGTAGCTTTGCTCGGTGGCTCAGCCTGTAATCCCGCGCCTTTGGGAGGCTGAGGTGAGTGGATTGCCTGAGCCCACGGGTTCGAGACCTGCCTGGGCAGCGAGACCTCATATCTACAGTAAATAAAAAAATCAGCCAGGCGTGGTAGCGCATGCCTGTAATTCCAGCTACTTGGAAGGCTGAGGTGGAAGGATCGCTGGAGCCCAGCAGGTCGAGGCTGCGGTGGCCAGGAGCGGCCACTGCACTCCAGTCTGGGTGACAGAGTGAGATT